>NW_025336479.1:7022484-7106178 GCF_004798865.1 Varanus komodoensis | reverse complement strand
CCCATCCTCACTAACAAACATAATACATTAACCACAGACATGGGAAGAATGCATGGTTTGTTGCTGGGTTATGAACTGTGGGTTGTCTGTGGTTTGTGAACACAACTGGGTCGAAACATTTTGGCAACCAGCCATGCATGAACAACAACTCCTTCTCAACCCAGATATGAGTTATGTTGTCTGAATCCAGCCACTATAAACCCATGCAGATTTAAAACAAAGAAACAAAAATGGTGTATATCACTGAACGATATAAATTCCCTGCAAACATCACTACATCAGTTTCATCACCAAACTTAAATTTCAAAAGTGAGTCTCAAAAGTACCAGTTTTTCAAAAGAGCTGTGTTAGTTTGTGGCATGCAAATATGGAACTCTGGATTAAAACCTTGTGACTGAAACTATGGCAGCTCAGTCACAGAATCTTCAAAAAAGCTGCTGGGAGTCTTAGGCTTTGGGATCACAGCATCAGCACCAAAACACAACGACCGGCACTTGGTGCCTTTCCTTCAGGAATGCCAGGTTCACAGCCAGAGAACCACCCTATGTCTGTCAATCTCTGGATGCAGCAGTCACAGCGTCTCCTACCTATTCCTTGCCTGATCCTGATCACTCATGACCTCCCCCTCCTCACTGGAGCTAGGGTGGCCACTTATGCATTGCCAATAAAGAGGATACCAACCTGCCTAAGGGTTGCATATGCTAATGTACAGGTATGTATGCAAATTTAGAAATAATAGCAACAATTTGAATAGAAAAACAGTGTATTTCAGGTGACTTGTGTGCCTGCTGTCAGGTACCCAGGTGCCCAGGTGCTACTTGGTGGAAGCTTCAGATCGCCTGATATTCTTCCCTTCTTAAGGCTCTTTATCTTTAAACCAGACTTGGATTGGACAGACCTGCAAACAGAGGACTGTCCTCTGACCTTTCTCCAATTAGACAGCTGTCCCTGTAAAGTAGGACAGCTGTCCACCCTACCTGGATCCCAGATTGATCACAGCGGGGTAAGAATGGAATAAATGCCAACAAAAAGAGACTGGAGCAACTGTGGATCCCCAGTGCTGAATCGGGGAACTTTCCTTTTGATACCCCCAAACCCTGCTGCAGGATTGCTGTTGTTCTCACGGGCAGCTCTGCAGCAGCAGAGTAGATAAAGGATTGGAAATAGCGCTGCTTTTCACACAGTATCCTAACCAGTCATCTGAAGAGCAATGCAGCCCCACACCTGTGTGTTGGAGAACCAAGGAGACTTTAACTGCAAATAGGGCTGATATGGTCTGCTTGGAAAGCTTAAGATGCTCCTTCATATGGTAGGGTGTCAAAGAACAGTATCCATTGATCCAGGAAGTGTTCCTTCGGCTAAGCAGCACTGGCACAAGGATGTCTAGGAGGCTTTCCCAATGGGAAAACCCATCATTTACGATACTTTGGATACAATTAGGTTAGCCTTGTTGTGGGAAAAGTATCATTCTTTGCTAAACAGACCTCATACAAGCCCTGTTAAGTCTAAAATATTTTTGATGGTGAGCACTGGAGGGTACAGTATGCATTCTACCATTATAGTTTATTTTTTCCTTTTATTTCTTCCTAGGGAATCCGTTTAAGTACTGACAGCTTTTTGCATCACTTTCAATATAAGGGTTCTGGAACCCACCTTAGAAGCATTTAGAAGTTCCCCTAACCAGGAACAAGATTGAAACCCATTGAGACTGAAGACTCATGGAACTCTGGCCTTCCTTTTCACATGCTGCCTTGCCTATGAAAGGGTTAAACTATAGGAGGGCTGATAAACCTTTCAGCTATGGTTGGGTGTTTTTCCAGTTACAGATAAAGTCTCTCAGAAGAAAGAAAAAGAGTAGTAAATCCCCAGAAGCCTTCTTCAGGGAATTAGGATATTAACTTAGGCTTTTAATAAAAACATAATGTTAACTAATCTACTGTGAAGGGTCTTAGTCACAAAAATGTTAATTTTCTAGAGAAAAAATGGACTAGGATGAAGAGCTGGAAAGAGCTCATATTCAGCAACAGAAAAATAAAACTCGCTGTCGTTGTTTCTTCTTTTGAGCTGCCCTGAGAAGTTTGTTCAATGGTGTCCTATGAAGGATAATTAAAACTGATGCCTTCCTCCCAGTTATATCAGTCTTGCTCATTGGATGTTGCTCCCGATTACCTACCAGCCCCTCAACTCTATGTGTGGTGGCACAGACCGAGCTGACGTTTTTCTGGGGCTCAAGGACTTTAGGCAACCTGAAAGCGAAAACATGCCCAAGGGCTTTCATCACATAGCCAGCCTCTCCCAGAGGTTGCTCAGAGCCAGGACTTTGGGGCAGAGGTCTACTAAGCAGGAGGACAGAAGGTCATCAGGAGAGGCCCTGTACAACCGCTAGGTGCCGAGCAGCACCTCCACAGGACCACAGTCCTATCCCCACACCAGTAAGATCATCAAGTGCAGAGTCTACCCCCACCTGAGTCAGGGGTGGCCCTCCAGATGTTCTGGCCATCATTCCTCCACACTGGTAATGCTGGATAGGGCAGATGGAAGTTGCTGTCATCTCCCCGACCTAAGTGCACCACTGATTTCTCTTAGGCTTCTCTAGACCCTTAGCTGAGCCTGCTCTTATTTTAGCTGATGTAGAAACAACGGAAGAAAGACCAACTAGGCTGGTCTGTAGCACATTATGCTGTTAGAACTACTACCTTGTTTCTTATCTGTAAGGGAGCACAGCACTTCACAGCATCCTGCCAGTTTCTTGCTGCTTTCATTCTGCTAAATGAGCTCTCAGCTAGAAGGAAGAAGCACCAAGGCATATCTGAGATGAGATGTTCCCATTATAATAACACAGGGCTTCATAGAATCAATTCTCTACCTCAAGGCAGATTCCTCCATACTCAGTCTAGCTCATACAGTCCAGATCTCAGTGTGCTATAATCCAGAGCAAATATTTTTTTTATTTTATTTTATTATTTTTTATTATTTTTTATTTTATTTTATTTTATTTTATTTTATTTTATTTATAGCTTTTATATCCCACCCTTCACTGTGTCTCAGGGTGGTAATACAATACAATACAGCAAAGTACAGCATTGAAATACACAGTAAATAAAACCCAATCTCAAAACAGTATTAAATAATGGGAAAATAAAATGGTGTCAGGCACACCTCTCTGAGGAGCATGTTCCATAGGCAGGGCGCCACCACAGAGAAGGCCCTTCTCCAGGTAGCCACTCTTCTGATCTCCTTCAAAGAGGGTTCCAGAAGAAGGTCCTCCAATCCAGAAGATCCAAAAGAAACAGTGTGTGAATATAGCTAGTTCCAGGTAGCTCATGGATGTTCCAATACATCATGTGCATGAGCAAAGCCACATGTGCTTCCCTCCAGAACTCCATGGACAGAAGCAAGCGAATTTAATTGTGTATCCACCAGCCTGGGTGTGCAGACGACAATCTTGTAGGCCAAACGTGAACCCTACTAAGGGTGCCAGTTTGTCCACCAGTTGCCAATCCAGGCCTCTCACCCCATGTCTCACCAGCACCACTTTTCCTTCCCTTCCTTTTCATATAGCCAGGACAAGAAACAGAATCTGGGAATGGGAGGGAGGCTCTTGACACCCAGCTAGGCTGAGTGGAGGGAAGTTTTGACCCGTTCACTCAAAGGCACAGTTCAGTTACTGCCTGGACCAGGCACCGTCTGGAAATGGGTCCTCAGAATCAGGTTCTCAGCCATCAAGAGCTGTGAGGCTGGGATGTTTCGGAAATGAATGCACAATCCAGCTGGAGAGTTTGGGTACTATAGGAGAGGTCAGAAATACAAGCCAGAAGGAAACCAGCTTGATTAGGATTTTTGTTTTGTTTTTTTCCATTGATGTACTTACTTTTAGATGGACTTCACAGTATTGATCTACGCGTCACAGAGCATTTATTTATTTATCTATCTATCTGCTTAATTTCTATACTGCCCAACAGCTGATGCCAAAGAAGGAATGTAATGTGTACAAGAATTCACTGTATTTTATAGGAATGCTCCGTTCACTGTAATTTATGTGCATGCTAACTGGGGAGTGGGGAGTAGGATGTTAGACGAGGGGGTGATGGCATCTGCCACAAGAGAAGTGAGTTACTTGGCAAAGGGAAAAGATCCTCAACTCACAAGGGTGCTTTCGAAGTTTGCTTTAAGCCTAGTTATGACAAGCAGAAAATCCTTCTAAATTTGGATCCAGAAACTGAAATTAGGACTGAAGCTTCTGCTTGAGTCAAGATGCATAGAAGTTTGTTTAAGAGAAAAAAAACATGAGCTGACATTAGGTAGAATGCTATAAATACTGGAACTTAAAATGGATTATTTATTTCTTCGCTTTTTATTTCTATATTGTTCAATAGCCAGAGCTATCTGAATGGAGAGATCTTGAAAGAACAAGGAGTCTTCTAAACATACTTAAGACCTGCCAACCAAGGTTAATTAACCTTGGAACAACAAATAAATAAATAAACCATACCTGCCAGATAGATTGCTCTAAGATCTCAGTGATGACAGTCATTGCTGAATGATCTCAAGTTGAATTAGAACTTGAAATTTGATTTTATTAAGAATATGCTAACCATTAATCATCCAGATTGTATCATATCTGGTAAGGTGTCTTTCCAAATATGTCATCGCTGCAAAATTTTTATTCTCCAAGATTGTTTGAGCAACAAATACTTATGGTGCCAGTTTGTACTATTTGGCTTATGAGATACTAAACAAACTACTGCCCATAAATTAATTCTTGCCCAGATTAACCACTTGCCAGTAATAAATCTGCAAGCCAGTCAGGGAGAATTCATGTAGTTATAATTTCTTTCCTGGCCAAGCTAGTCACAGGTGCACCCATGTCAGGTAAGAGAAATAAGCTAGTTAGACTGGAAAGGGACATAGATCTCAGAAGGACAAGAAGGATCTCATTGAGTATGGTGCACAGTGGGCAGTGAAGGGCACAGCATCAGAAACCTGGGTTGATTGTATTCAGGCAAAAGCCACAAGTAAGCTGGAAGTATTTGCAGGCAGTGCTGGATTCCCAGGTCCAACAGGAGACATCAAGGCTGAACCTAGTGCAAATCATTAGAATGAGTACAGATTGCATGCCGGACTTATCAGAAGCAGTCTGAGCATAGAAGAGCACTAGATTATCAAATATGAGCTTCCTAATCAGAGCCAGCAATTCCCAGTGCTACTTCTGTTGTCTTTCTGTGTGTTTGTCAAGTTTGAGTCAAATCTGAGGGAGCATTCTGCTGTTCAGCTTTGCACGGGGACCTCTTTGCTATGGCAAGATCTGTATTTTCATGTAGATTTTACAGTGATGCGGACAATGTTCATGCTTTTTTCCCTCTCTGGATCCCTAAAAAGCATCAATCATAGAACTGGCCAGAGCCCAGCAACTGCCTTAACTTCCTCCAATGTTGACCTGCTCCTGCACTACATTTTTAATTAACCTTGGAACAGCAAAGAAGGATATTTTCTCCAAATTCAAGCCATATTTTATAGGAATGACGACAAGCTAATTAAGTTAATTCTTAAGACACCTCTTTGTGAGATGAGGCTAAGGTTGGCTTCCTTTTCAATGTGCAGTGATGGGCTGATTAAAAAATAATTACTACTTTGCCAAGGACAAGAACATGAAGTTAATTAAAAGAATGAGGTGTAACCTTAATGAAGCTCATTGGGTTGTACTTGGCAGTCAAATCCCTGCCTCAAAAGTTAAATTCAATTTGTCTCTTTCTTTACACATGTTTGGGAATTACACATACACAAGCATAGTCACTCACTGTCTCTCTTCTGCCAATACAGAAGGGCAACAGAGGAAAAACTTGGCATGCATTTGGGACTGTTCTGTTTCAGAACTTAATTGAGATACAGATGTCCACTGGCAGAGAAACAGCACTTATTTAGGAAGTATACCACAATAAAACATTGGTTACAGCTCACCCCTTAGTTAAGCAAGATCAAATGGAGTGAGATCTTTGCATCTCACTGGAGATCATTGGCCTTGGTCTTCAAGTGGTCCTTCAATAATAAGGATGGTAGCTACAAGGAGAAGGGCCTTCTTGATAGCGGTACCCTGAAATCTAGAATCAGCTTTCTAGAGAAGTTTGCCTGGCACCTTTATTCTTTCCAACACCAAGGGAAGACCTTTTTATTCACCCAATGTTTTAATTGTTAAGATAATTTCAGTAATTTTGAATGCCATATATCTTGCTTTATTGTTTGCCATTACACCTTTTATTACCTCTCTGACAGCAAAAAAAAAAAAAAAAAAAAAACCCTTGAGGTTTTGTGAAGTTTAACAATGGCACTTGGTTGTTTTTATTGCTGGATATTATTGTTGTAACGTTTGTTAATTTTAATAATTGAATATTTTATATTCTAGTGACCTGCTTAGGGAGCCTTTTAGGCTAATAAGGTGGCATAAATATCCAATAAATAAATACATAAATAAACAAAGTGAATTAACCTACTAGAGGCTGGATCAGTGGCTGGTGGGGTGGAGGGCAGAGCCAAGAAACCGGAGCATCCTCCATTGGTGGAGAAAGATTGCTTTAGCATCTCAGCTGCCAGTTTCATGAGCATACGTCCTTATTAGCTTTAGAGAAGGATAAATCCCATTAGCAGCTGGTTTCTTACCCAGCACTGAAAGATAGAAGAATTAGTCATGCCATCTTACTCTAAATTTTCACACCCAATACAACAAAACATACTAAAACTGTAGTACTACTGGGCTTTTTCGCAACTCTCATTCTGAGATACTCAATGAATTTTGCTCCTTCTCTCTGTTTGCTAAACTTGCTCTTCATTATTGCTTCCAAAATGTGGTTTGATACCTTTGATTCTAGTCATCTAAGATTCATGAATGGATGAGTTCACTAAACTCCTGAGTACTCAGCTGATTACCTTATTATTTAGTTATGTGAAGAGTCTGTGATACTGATGAGCTACCTTTTGGTCTCTTAGTAGCCTGTACTCTCCTTTCCCCTTGGAAGCTACATTGCCCAATGCTCAGAAAGCAAAATCCATCTGTCATTGGAGGGGTGACTTCTTTCTCCCCTGGCATACACACAGTTATCCCTCATGGCCAGCTTGTAAGGCAAAACAAGCATAAAACTAATAGAGGCTTCCCAGCACAAGGAAAATGAAGCATCTTCTTTCTCCGTCGCTGGAGATAGATGCCTATCGACACGTTGCTGCAGCCTTGATTTCAGTGAAGGCAATGTATCTCTGTGGTACTTTGTGCAAAGCAATGCATCACTTTGCTTCTGGCTACCCAAGATGGGCTTCTAGTGTACATCCTACTCATGCAGCAGGACTCATGAATGTATAGCTCTTCAGATGTTGTTGGGCTGAAACTCCCATCATCCACCAGCTGGAGCTAATGGAAGTTGTACTTAAACTATACCTGGAGGACCACTTATTTCTCAGCCTTGTTGTACAGGATGGGAGAGCACACTACATCGGGTGGTCAGTGTGAAATAAAGAGAAGCTGCAAACTGAGTAGAATCTGGATTTAAGCTAGATCAACTGCACTAGTGGAAGAAGATTTCCCAATCTCCTCCTTCCTACAGCAAGCCCAGCCCCTTGAAAATGCAATGCAGGGAGTCAGGAGACCATGCTGATTGTGGCTAGCTACGAGAAACTCCAAAAATCAGGAGGGAGCTTCTACAAATGGAGCCTTTCCTCTCCTGGAATATCAGTGTTGGGGACTCAAGTCAAGCAACTCGCTCCCAAGTCTGACTCAAGTCACATCAGTGACTCAGCTCGGACTTGACATGGGAGCAGCAAGCGAGTGACTTGACTCAAGTCAAGATTTCTATTGGTTTTATGACCAAGTCACTTTTCACATGAAAGAGGCAGTGGGAGGGAGGGACAAGGAGTGTGGGCAGAGGGAGAGGGAGTTGTGATACAGATAGTCCCTGGGTTACATACTTACAAACATGTGGACTGTCAAAAACCCCATATGACTATCTCTACTGAAAAGCTGTGAATATCTCTAGGGAACTACACAACATGTTTGACATCAGTGGGTGCACAGTTCCCTAGAGATACTCACGGCTTTTTGTTCCACAGTGTCAGTTTGAGCTTACCCAAGGCAGTGTGTTCTGGGGCATGTGTAGGGCCTCCAGAATGAAGCAGCACCATGGCAAAACAGTTTCTGGGAAGAGCAGAAGCAGAGGTGCCCAGATGACCTCTCCCTGCTTCTCTGTTGCTGCTTTAAATCCTGTTTTTATCCATAACTTCCTAATCCATGAGGTAACATTAAGCCTAACATTAACGAGTGATGATGGAGATGGACCTGGTGCTAGAGAGGAAGGGTTTGATTGTGCTGCTGGAGGGATGAGGGGGTTACCATTGGAGTCGCTTTCTTGAAGTAGGCCTCAAGGGTTGTTTGTACAGCCATTTTCTTTTTCTCATTATAATAACCTTGGAGCAGCTGAGGGCCTGGTGACAAGAGCAAACTCATCTGCTTCATATTCATGATCTTGTTATAATCCATGTGGGAATGATAGTGCTAGCTCAACTCTATAAGAAACTGATTTGAAAGAATTTTCTAAACTGTTTTAAGAACTGTTTCTTTTATTTGTTTTTTTTATAATACTGTATACCTACACACATACATAGAGACTTTCTCTCTCTCTTTTCAGTAGCTGTAGTTACTCTATTGTTACTATATTATTATTATCATCACTCTTACAATGCAGTACTGTGTTCAAGAAGTTTTCGTGAACATGGAAGTGTTTCTTAAGTGTTTTATATGCACAGAAAGGTAAACCATATACATATATCATACAAACATTTGGCTTACTCCAGATCAAATGATGTTGGGAAAAGTGTTCTGTGAGGTGCTGTAGCCCTAAGCCATGCAAAGATTTATGGGTTAAGACCTGACCAGAAACATGCAAGCAGTCAGTACAAGCACTCCAGATAGGCTTTGCTGATGGGACCTTCTTCTCACAGATATTAGACTGGCCGCTGCATTTTGCATAAGCTGCAGCTTCTGAACATTTTCCAAGGGCAGCCCTGGGTAGAGTGTATTGCAGTAATCCAGCTTATCACACTACCAGATGCCTTCCTGCCTAGACCTCCATCTAGTGCCACATCTCCCTCACTCCATCATTACACTAAATGGGACCCAGAAGCTCTCCCCTTGGCAGCTTGCCTGAGGCCCTATTACTGGACCCTGTAAAGGGAAACCAATCCCTACCAATGACTCCAAAGAGCCGAACTGACTTGCCCTTGTATCCCCGCTCCCCAAATGGCTCTGCCAAAGTGTCAGCCTGCTGCAGTCAGCCTCACTGTTCAGAGGCTTGCCCTTTATCGGCCTCCCCAAAACAGTATCTCTTTCCATGAGAAGCCATTTTGAATAAGAACACCTAACACAAGCTCTGAGTTCTCAGGCTGCCATGCTCGTGAAAAATAGGCCACCCTGCAGAAATGGTGCTGGGATCAGATGCTACACGTCTGGCTCCCCAGGGTAGACTGCTGAGCCATGCAAACCAGGTGTCGCTCCATGGATACATGAGCATCCTCATCCAGATGTTTTCAATTGCTATAGTATGGTAAAGAATGGTCAGCACAGACAGTGGGGAAGAATTTGCATTCTTGGAATACTTCTGCATGACTTGAAGACATGATGGGGCCATACTGTATTGTTCGTAATGACGGAGGATAAGTGGCCCTTTTATTGTTACTTCACATTCGGTTAATGCTTGTCACCATTTGCCTAAAAAAAATTGCTGGTTAGCTTACTAACCTTATGCTCTGTCAGGTCAAATGCCCAGTTTTATAATAGAATAGAAGGGGGCTAAGAGAGCTTAGGGAGTGACCAGGGAAAGCCAACAAACTGAAACCGAAGAGCAATTTTAGCCTGGGGCAATGTCACTCATATGGAAGTAGTCTAGAGCCATGTATAAGTGGCTTGCAGCTGTAATGGCACCAGACCTGTTCAGCCTCTGTTATTCATCCGTCCTGATCAACACCTGGGCTCCTGCAGCTCATCTGCAGCTCGAAAGACTGTGACACAGCTGCTAACAGGTAGCACACCCAAAGGGTCCCATCAGAGGTTGCTCGTCCAGCCTAAACACTTTGGCAGTTGAAGATAAAAGAGGGATTTCCACCCTGTTCTCCACCAGGGAGCAGGTGCAGCTTTCAGCAGGCCCCAGCAGGCATCATTTGAATGTGTGTGGGCTTCATTCTCGGCCCCTGGGGAGATCAGATGGAGCCTCTTGCTGGAGTGGCTTGTGCAGCCATCGTTGGGTCGTCCAGTTAATTGACACCATTACAAAGGGAAAGGGGAATGTGTTTCAATCCATCATGGGATATATTAGGCTCTAGTCGTTGAGACTAGCCAGGTTCTGACAGGTCTGTCATCTACGAGACGTGCCAAGCATGTGGTCCTGCTGAGAGTGGCTCCTACGGCTCCTCCTGCAGCACCCGTCCACCATGGACCATTCGGGCCTCAGCTGTGACTGTGTGGGAGAAGGAGGGATCCCTGGACAGGGGTCTTGACTTAATTGGGAAAGCACCCAGTACCCAGCTGGCATCTACAGCCACCTTTCCAACACAAGGTCAGTTTGGAGTGTCATTCTGTACCCATCACACACACTGCCTACCATCATTATGGATTTCCAAATCCTACTTGAAATTTGCAAATGTTATTCGTGGTATGGACTTATGCTAAGTGGGCAGTCACATAGAGAAGTCTGATCTTACTAGCAATGTAATTGGCATTAAGAGCACTAGTAGCAATAGTAAAGATATCGGGCTTTTGAGCAGGTCAAGGAAGATATTTGCTGCAATGCTGAGAGCAGCCCACTGGATGGCTGAAGCACAGCATGCGCACACGCACACACGTTAGTTATGGCTTCTTGACTCAGCTCTCAGACATAAGAAGAGCCCTGCTGGACCAGCCCAAAGCCTGTGTCGTCCAGTGTCCTGTTCCTGTATTGGCAAACCAGATGCCTATGAGGAAACACACAAGCAGAACATGGTGTTCTGCTTGCAACCCCTCATGTCCCCTTGCAACCAGAATTCAGCTGCCTGGAAGTAATACGCCCAACAGAACTAGTAGACATTGGTAGCCTTGCCTTCTGTGACCTTTTCTAGCCCCCTTTTTGAAGCCATCAAAGCTGGTGATCACTACCACATCTTCTAGTAGAGATGGTGCAACAGTTTGTGATTTATTTATTGTTGTAAGCTGTCCTGGGACATCTTGTAAAGGATGGGGTATAAATATTGTTAATAAAATAAATAAATAAATAAAAAGTTTGGATGTGGCAAGTTCAAATTGCAATGTGCAATCCAAAGACCTAGCCCCAGTCTGAGTCAGGTCCTGACTCAAAGTGGAGCCATTCTCAGCTTGGCTTCCTTCCTTACACTTGAGGATCTTTTCTATTTCTTTCATAGCTGCCCTTCCCAAGTCTCTGTCATCTTTGAAGTGGCTGCAGTCTCCCTTTGAACTGAAGACTGAGCCAAGGTATGCCAAATATTACACAATTCCAATTTCTTCATTGTTACCAGTAGGATTCTGTAATTCTTCTGAAGTTGTGATTTTTGTTTTCTTAATGTTCAGCTGCGGGCTGCTCTTGCACTTTCTTCTTTCACGTTCAATTCATTGCTGCTTTCTGCTGGTAATACAGTATCATCTGCATCTTCCATGAATTTTCATTCCTTCTTCTGATCCTTATCCAGCTTTCCTTATGGTACTGAACATATATGGAGACAGGATACACTCTTGTCTGACACTTTCGCCTATAAGAAACCATGCTGCTTCTCTAGTGTTCTGTCCTAACAGTTGCTTCTTGTTATATAGGTCTGAGGACTGAGGTGGGCCCATTTCTTTCAGAACCGTCATGTTCCAGAAAGTCGAAGGCTTTGCCGTAGTCTAAAAACCACAGGCTGATCTTCTAAAAATCCTTTTGTATACTCCAGTAGCCAACGTATATTTGTGATGTGATCTCAAGTGCCCCATCCTTTTCAGAATCCAGCTTGAAGGTGAGGTATTTCTCACTCCCTATAGTATAAAATTCTTCACTGCAACACTTTGAGAACCACTTTGCTTGCACAGCATATTAATGCAACAGTCCAGTGGTTGCTGCACCTCTTTCTTGAGGATGGGAAAGTATATTAAATGTTTCTAGTTTGTGGGCTAGTTTTCTTTTCCATATTTCTTGTCATAGTCTTCTTAGGATTTGGATTGATTCAGTTTCTGCAGCTTGAAATGGTTCTATTGGTACCTCTGGGTGCTTTATTCCTTCCAAGTGTTTTCAGAGCAGGTGTCAGTTATCCTTCTAATCTTGCAGATTCTTCTTCTTTGAAGTAATCTGTCATTGTTTTATACCTTTTATAAGGTTTTTCTATATATTCTTCTCACCATCTCTTTATTCTATCCTGTCAGATAGTGTGTTCCCCTGTTGTTCTTTCAGCATTCCTAATATAGGTTTGAACTGCACAGAGTGCTTTGGCTGTGGAGTGCTATAGAAATGATGATGATGGGGGGGGGGGGGGGGGGAGGGGGGGGAAGAGAAGAATTCCCTTTTGTTTTTTTGATTTTTTTAAAGAGTTTTTTTTTTTTTTCTTTTTTTTTTTTCTCTCTCTTTCTCTCTCCCCCCCCCCCCCCCCCACTGGCCATTGTAGTAGCTCTTTCTGTCTCTATGTGATAATTGCTGGAAAATTGCATTCAGGATTCTGACTGTATTTCTGTCACCTTTTGCTTTGTTGCCTGTCCTTAGCAATCATGAACATTTGTTCCGTCATTCATCCAAACTTTTTCTTTCTTTCTTTCTTTTACAGGAATTGTCTTTTGGGCATTCTCCCCTAATAATGTCTCTGGTTTAGGTTCACAGTTCTTCTGGTTCACAGTCAATTGAATTCAGTAATGCAAATCAGTTCTTTTGGTGGAGTTTAAATTCCTCAGAAATGTTATTTAAGTTGTAATTTGGCACTGTGCTTTGGTTAGTGTTCTTTTTCAGTTTTACTGAGATTTTTAATATTAAGAGTCTGAGGCCACCACCACAATTTGCTCCTGGTCTTTTTTTGGCAGAAAGAAAACAGGCTCTTCATCTCTCACTTCCAATTGCTTAGTCTCTTTGATTTCTACATTCACCATCTAGTGATATCCACGTGCACATTCATCTAATCAGTTTTCTGAAATATATATTTGCAATAAACAGATGTTTGGCTTCATGGAATTCAGTAAGTACTACTCCTGCTTCATTTCTGACCCATAGGCTGAATTTTTCCATAACTTTAGATTCTGCTTTTGAATTTCAATACGTTTACATTTCAGTCATCTATGATGAGCAACATACCATGTTTTGGTGTGTTATCAATATCCTCTTGGGCATTTGCATAAAAGTTCTTGATTTCTTCTACTTCAGCATCTTGTCAGAAATTTCCATGCATATTAGATCTATATGCAAAAGTATGCACCAGAAGGCATGTAAGCTCTATAAGACCATCATATAGACCTCTATGACTATATACATAGAAATATTGCCTTGCACACATGTTTATTTATTTATTTATTTATTTATTTATTTATTTAGAAAATTTCTATGCTGCCCCATTTGCCGAAGCCTCGGGGCGGCTCACATATATGGGGAAAGGATTGCCTTGCATACATATATGATATAAACATATGTAGGCATGCATGCATGTGAAAATATCTGTTGATTACTATATATGACACAGTGTCAAAAATGCTGATGTGATTATAAAATATGTATGGTGATATTATTAGAATGATACATGACAGAAAAATAACACAACTTCTATTATTATTATTATTTTAAAAAACTCTTGTTTTGATGTTAAGACAGATGCTGAGGCCTATACGCTGCAAGATTAGTGACTAATATAAATGCTTTTATTCCTAGCATCTTGACAGTGTCATAATTACAGGCCCATAATGCATAAAACAGCTGCTGATGTTAATTTAACTAGCAGGTGATCTCAAACTGCACTAATATTATCCAAGCAACAGGAAAATTCATTAAACTTACTATTTTTGGAATCACACATGCCAGCTTATAAATGTTGGTTCCCATACATGCTTTTCTACAAGTTCCCTTCTAGGGCACAGACCTGCTTTTGTGATAATATTCATACAAGGATAAATATTTGCCCACCTGTAATGCACTTTTCTGGATGGGATAGAAAAAAATGAATAAGCTCTAGTGTCATTTCTGCCTGAAAAAGAGTTCTGTGAAGCAAGCACATTTGCAGAAAAGTATCCCCGTATACCTAATGCCTTTCATTATCAGAGGCTGACGTAAAATTGGAGATTTGTCTATGCCACATCCATAAGTATGCCAAATGTGTGTTTTCAATCCAAAGGCCAATGGCAACAGCAATTGCAACAAAAGCATAAAGGAAGGGTATGCTATAATTTTGGTTTTCACTTCAAGCTATGTATTTCTTTAAAAGAGAACAAAACAAAAACATGTACCCTGAACATGAACTATGTGTGGGTTCCATTGTCTGCGCTGGAGAGTTTGCACCATTCCCAGCTGGTATGGCCAATGATGAAGCCCTGGACACCAGAGATGTTAGGCCTCCACCATTCCCAGCCAGTAAGGCCAGTATGAATCTCCCCATTAGAACTCTCCAAGAACAAAATTCATATGCAGGAAGAAGCCTGGGCTACAACCACTGGTCTATTGTTTGTTTACCTGCAGGATCTTATTATTATTATTTTTAGGAAAGGATTTTAAAATTGTGATTCTCCACCAGCAATCTTAAATGATGCAATCCACTATACCGCCTCAGGATCTTATCCCCTTGATGGGCTGCATGCGTATGGATTCTTGTCCCCCGTACTACTTCCGCCATCATTGTCATTTCTTCATTACAGCATGTTTAAACATATTTAAATAAGAACCAATCAATTATATTTCCTTGATTTTGTACAGTATCAAGTCACTTAATGTTTGCTTTACTAATGCATCTACCCAATATTGTCTAAACCTTGGATCTAAAAGGTTGCAAGTGCCAAAGATTTTGTAGCCTCTGCTGGCAGGTTCTTCACTGGAGCTGAGTTGAAGTACAGCCTAATTCCATTCAAGTCAGGAAGACGTTTGCATTGATTGAGCTGATTCCCTTTTATCTAACCATGTAACAGAAGTCTGGACATGCTACTGGGAGCTTTTTCATATATAACTGTACAGCTTTACTGTCAATCTCCACATCCCCATAAATGGTACTTGTTTTCAATTGCCTAAATATATTGACTGATACCTAACTTGAAAACATGATCTTATATAAATCATTCAGGAATTTTACTTTGCAAATGTGTGGATCTATATGTCCCAATCCCCCAGGAGCCATATACATACAAAGGAAGCTTTTCTGTGCTTATCCCTCACTAGGTTTGGAAACCCATGTGAAAGCAAGGGCTAAGTGCACGATTCCTCAGATTAATTTAGCAACCAAGGACTCTGGCTTCTTGTGAACGGGCTTCAACCCATGCAGTGGGACCCGCCCTTCTCTCCAGTCTCTGTGCCCCCTCCCCTCAATTGCTCTGGGGTTTTTGAGAGCTCTTTTGAGAGCATGTAGGAAGCTGCTTCTCTATTCATAAGGGGTAGACTGACTGGACAGAACCCACCACCCTTGAAAAATCTGGGATCTTGCCCATCGATCGTTTAGAAGAAATAATAATAGGCCAGCCTCATTCCTCACTGACAGCCCCTACTGCCCATCCTCCTATTTCATCAAAGAGCTATGTGTGGATGCCAGTTATGGAAAAGCGGCATGCTCATGTGGATTTAGTTGGACTGGGATCATGTGACTTGTGGAGTACACCCATAGCAGATTGGTCGAGTAGATTCTCCGATGGCCATCCTTCCTTGGCCAACTTTAGTCACAGTTCTGCAAAAATTCACAAATTAGCACATTGCAAATCAACAGATGGGAATGATTCGCATTTTTCAAAGGCACTAGAACTATTTGAAGTCAATGGATCGGCATTTATACATTTGCAGTCACATTTTATAGTTTTTCTCTGCAAGCTTACTCTACAAAATGAAACCTGAGCCCCCTCCATTGTACACTGTGCCTCATACTCTGAGGTTTTAACAAACCATCAACAGTTTTTCAACTCTTCATAACCTCAGCAGAGTTTTATTAGTTAAAAACCAAGGTACCAATTACTGAATGGACAAATTAAAACTTTAAAGGATTTCTTTTTAATAAGTAACAAGGTAAAATATCCCTTAGCAGCCGAAGTAGCAGATGAAGCTGGAGCTACATTTATAAATAACTTTTATGAAAATAATAATCCTCGGATAAGCTGCAGCCAAAAAGACTAAGTTTTTGCATCCAATCTGAATTGCATTGAGGCAACTGAAGTTACAGTTCTGGGCCTATATATTATACAATTATGTGAATATGACTTTCATTATCTTATTAAAGCTGGAGTTGTTATGACACACACCATACTATCAACAGATGTTCAGCTGTGCCAGCTCCCTTGCTTCTGCAGTGTTCCCTTCTGCCATTGCCGCATTACCTCTGCTGATAAAGGCCACGCAGGGCTAAACAGGGAGGGTTCTCAGGCCCCCTGACTTGATACTGCCTCATTTCCACTTTCAAGGCAAACTGGGCTTCTGCAAGGGCTGCCCGGTACTGGTTTGTCTCCCCAAAATTCACCAAGTAAGGAAGCATGGGCAGAAGTTTGGAAAACATAAACCAGACAGGCAAGCAGGTAATCCCAGCAAGTTTTATATATATGCAAATTTCATGCAAGCA
This sequence comes from Varanus komodoensis, assembly GCF_004798865.1. Taxonomy (NCBI): domain Eukaryota; kingdom Metazoa; phylum Chordata; class Lepidosauria; order Squamata; family Varanidae; genus Varanus; species Varanus komodoensis. The sequence continues at coordinate 7,089,411 of NW_025336479.1, read as the reverse complement.
GGAACATACAGCATTTTCTCAGAAACAATCAGTCTGTTTAAGACCCTCAACATGTAGACAGGGCTTTCACCATTTTCTATTTTACAAAATTCTGTACTGTGTGTGCTTCCCTCAGTTTTTGTGTTGCTGGTTTTATTTTGGTTTTCAGGCCACTTTTAAGATACCTTAATGCTATAAGGTAGGAGACAAAGCACTCTCTTATCCCTTGCTAATTCCCACCAAAGCAGCTCGGGGTGCAACGCTTTGCATGTTGAGATTGGCAGGGTGAGGGAAGCCCTGCAACTCTCAGCGCTCCCCAGCCAACACACTCTGGCTCTCAAGCACGAGAAACAATACAGTCTAGAAGTCTGCTGCATGAACTCCCAGTCGGTGGCACTGGGTATTGTGGGACCTTTTCCTGTCTAAACATGCATACAGTCACCCTCTAAAGGGGCCAAGGTAACATGGCAAAAGAGCCACGACTTTTTTACTGCACAGGAATGTTGTGTACACAAAACCCCCCCAAACCTTTCATTCTGAAATAATTTGATCAAATCAGTGTCAATTCACACAAATCTTTCTGAAAGTGAAAGAATCACCATTAAAAAGATTCCTGATCTTTACTGCTTGCATGTACTAAGAATATCTACCCTGGTTTTTTTCAGTGCCACATGAAATAGCATAAGTACAAAAGAAGAGTTCTGTGCTCTTTCTCTAGAATGATGGAATTTTCAAGAGGGGAGTTATTAGATACATATGATGTGAGTTATAAAATTATATTGCACTGACTCTTTTGCTTCATAAATGCTTTTGTGTGCGTAATCCTTAGAAACATGACTTTGTCTAGGGCATACCTCATATTTTTAAGCACATCAGTTTCTTCTTATTGGCAGAAGCATGGAAAACATAAACGGACAGGCAAGCGGGTAATCTGTATATAAACAGGTTATATAAACACCAGCACTTTACTTGCTGCCTTAAGGTTTTCCTCCTTTTGTACCCCTTGATACAATCTGTAGAATGGTTAACATTCATCATTTCAGAAGGTGTTTGGAAATGGGCTGAATTGACTGAAGTGGATGATATTCTCACGTTGCTGCGGTTATTATTAGTTGTATTAATATTCTCCTTGCTTGGATTTGTCCTGGTAATTTCTGTTGTCCTTTCGCTTTCATTTGGTTGCATTCTTGCTTAGGTATTTTAAATTTATCTTGATTATTTGTCTAACAGAAAGGCAGGATATCAATATTTTTAATGACTTGGATGCTAAACTACTCCTCTTTTTTCCTGTAGTGCTCTCTCACTCTACTCAACCTGCCCTCCATTTAAGCTCCACGCCAAGGCTTTCTACCTCTGCTTCCTTTCAAGAGAAACACAAGTAAGCATCCATAACACTAAAGTCAGCCACCCCTTTATGAAGGCACTTACTCCTAATTGGATGTACCTCCCCTTTCCTATCCCCCCTTCTTCACTCCCATGATTGCTCTGAGGTGCACTGGGAGTGGTTGTAAGACTTCTGTGACATTCATTTAGCAGCCGCCATCGAAGTCTCTCTCATGTATTACGCTTGCTTAATTTCCTACATAAATCTGTCAACTACTTGTGAAAGTTCAGAATAACAGTCCTTATTAATATACTGCGAGCACTTTGCAACGTGCCTGTTGGGCGATGCATGGAAAGACCTGTTCCCAAAGCGAAGGGTCTCAGCGGCAGGTTTTGTGTGTTCTTCAGAGATGTTGTCTTATACAACAATGCCTCCACTGAACAGTCAGTCTCCTCAGAACAAATAGTCAACATATTTGTGTGGAGAAAATGGATGGCTCTATTCTCAGGTGATGATTCCACTTTACTTTCATCTTGCACAGTGGCATTCTTTGTGCTGGGTCAATAGGCCTCGTGTGACCCTGTTTCCACACCGTGTGACTTCCTGATGATGTGCTCAGTTTAAAGCCCACAGTGCACAGGAGGCCTCCTTTGCTTGGAGCACCAGATTGTCATGGAGGTGGGATGGACCATTGAGGCCGAGGAGTTCAGGCGCTTGCTCAGTGCAGGATTCCAGTTCCAAGCAACCCGGACAGATGGCTGTCCAGGCTGAGTCTGAATACCTCCAGTGAGGGAGAGCTCACCCCCTCCCTAGGCAGCTGGTTCCGTTCGCTGCCTGCTTTGACTGCTGGGAAGTTTTTCCTGATGTTCAGCCAAAATCTGCCTTCCTGTAACTATTATTTCAAGTCCTACAGACATGGATGATAGAGAACATATTGTGGCTCTCCACTGCATGACAACCTTTACTTGAAAAGTGCTACCGTATCCCTGTTCAGCCTTCTTTTCTCAAGGCTGAACATATCCAGATCTTTAAATCTTTCACCACAGAACTTAGTTTCTAGTCTCTTTTTTACAGACTCACTTAAAAGACTAGGCTGTAAAAAAGACTAGGCTTAGTTAGCATATGGTACAATTTGTTGAAAGATGAGTTGTCATGTGGTGTGAAGCCGTCTTCACTAACAGCAGTCAACCATGGACACCTCTGAAAAAGAATTTATGCTTTGCTGATGACTTGTAAACTCTGGATGGTTTAAACCATGGGTTGTTGTTACATATTCAGTCAGAACTAGTGGTTGTCCATGGGTCATTTTTCCAAGCTAGAGTTGGCAAGCAAGATCAGTCACAAAACTTCAGCTGCACTATATGCCAGTGCTACAGCACCACAGGTCTTTTGGGATATAGGGAGGGGTGGGCAAAGAAGTAGGGAAGCAAACAACCCAGGGATTGAAGAAATAAACCACAGCTTGTTCAATCATCTGCCAGACAAACCCTGAATAGGCCAACAAACCATGGGTTGACTAAAACATGGGTTGGCATTTGTGCAAGCCAGGCCACTAACTCCCCAGGACTTCATTGAGGAGCTCAATGCCTAAGGCTAAAGCCTCTCCTGCACCAGACCATGGCTCTGGTTGAGCTGCAGAAAAAAGACAGGATTTATCCTTATACATGAGTTATAGATACAGTCTACAGAGCTTTGGGAGCTGATACATGCAACTTTGGAGGAATTTTTGGAAATTTTGGCTTGGCACTGTCCTGTCCCCTGGTTAACAGAGCACTGATGTTATGTTTCAGTTTCTGGCATCAGCCTTAGTCCCCACTGACCCCACCATCTCTTTCTTGGTAAAACGAATTGAATATATTATTATATAGCATAAATATTACTGTTCCACAATGAAAGTTTAAGTAGACTCTGCACATTTTTATAGGAAGCACTGAATCTGAGAAGAAAATGCTCATTTTGTAGACCAAGGATATATTGAAGATGATCTGGCCTCTTCTTAAATCGATTACTTCACGTGGCATGGGGTGGCACTCACTCTCAAAGCCAGCAACCTGACCAATGGACACTAGCAGCGATCGGCAGAACCTCACAACACCCAGGCTCATGCTGAAAATAAGGCAGAGTCATGGAACTGTACTTCAGAATGTCATCCAGACATTTGGAAACACAATCCAGACCCTAAACTGGGTCCAGTATGGCTACTGCAACTGCAGAGCACCACAGCATCCCAGTGAGATGCCTCCTAGACACACTCTTTTCCCTGCTTACCTGGACTCAGGCATGACTGCAGCATCTGGGAACCAGGGGGACTCCTGGATGCTACCCTTCATGCTTGTGACATGCTCTGCTAGGGCCTAAGAGAAGGGGGGATGGGGAAGGCTCAAATCAGGGGGCTTGAACTGATGTGCTCTGATCCAAAGGAGATCCAGGGACAGATCCAGCAGAGCCTAAGCCTGACATGGACTCAGTTCGCACCCCATTCACAGGTTCAGTCCCAGACATGCCAGCAGCAACATAGCAGCTCATCTTTAGAGTGTGTGCATTCCTTTGCATGTGTTGGTTTAAATGGAATTGACAAGGGAGTTTGCACCTTGCTCAAAAGCTGCTGAGAATAAAGCTATAAACTTGAAGTTACAGCAGAGTAAATGAGTGCTCGTGAGAAAGCTGCTGCAAACATCAATGGCATATACTTCCCAAGTAAGCGTCCACAGGATGACAGGCTAAAACTATCAGTCCAGGCACTGCTAACTGCTTTTAAGGCCTACTGATTTCAAGGGTGAGATTCAAGCGTGTGCCATTGAGGCCCTCGTGCTAGGAACAATCCAGTAGACTTAAAGAATGCCACTCCTCAGGTTTTGAAATGTGGACTTCCAAGGGCAGGGGTTTTCCCCAGTTTTCTGGTACTTATAAATAAAATACATGGTCTTTAAAAGACACTGTCTTTTTCAATAGAATAGTAGAACTGGAAGGAGCCAGAGGGCCATTGGGTCCAATCCCCTGCTTAGTGCAGGATTCCAGGTTAAGCCATTTCACTCAGGTAGCAGTCTGGTTGCATCTAGCATGAGGGAGCTCCCTAGGCAATTGGTTCCATTGTCATTCAGCTCCACCGGTCAGTATTTTTTTCCTGAGGTCTAGCCAGAATCTGGCTTCCTCTAACTTGAGCCCGTTATTCAGTGTCCTGCACCCTGGGATGATGGAGAGGAGATCCAATCTTTCCCGTTTGTGGCTGCCTTTCATGTACTTGTAGAGTGCTGTCATATCTTCCTTCAGTCTTGTCTTCTCAAGGCTGAACATGCCCAGTTCTCTCAATCTCTCCTTATAGGGCTTTGATTCCAGTCCCCAGATCATCCTTGCTGCCCTCCTCTGAACTCTTTCCAGTTTTCCTGCATCTTTCTTAAACTGTGGTGCCCAGAACTGTGGTGCCCAGAACCAGACACAGTACTTCTAACCAGAACAAGAACATCCATGGAAGCAGGATGGAGGAATCTGTTGTCCTTCAAATTATTTAGCCCTCACCAATGGCTACACGCTCTGGAACCGCTAGGCCTAACCATCTTGAGGGCCAAATAACTTTCTTGGATTTTTTTGCTGAAGATTGTTGCTTTGGTATGTTGTTATCAGGCTAGTTCTGGCAGATGCCTTAGTTTACAAAGCCCTCACCACTCACAGATAGTCTTATACACAAATCTCTTGGGCAGATGGGCTCCCGCTGCTGCCACCAAGCCCTTCTTCCTAAAACCCCTTAACTGGAACTGGCAGGGCTCAGACCACAAACCAGAGAGTTCTGCCCCACTTCCCCCCTCATTCACAGTAGGAAAACGCCAAGAGGCACGCTATGGCGGCACCCAGAACTAGGGCAACTCAGCCTCATTCCTTTGAAATGAGAATACAAAGCCCATTTAAAGTATCAACAGAACTCATCTTCCATATCTCCCTGCACCAATGAAAGGGTCCCCAGCCGGGTTTTGTAACATCTATCAGTCCGGCTCAGAGTGCTTCATCGGTCCGTCCCCAGTTCTCTTTGAAACGCAGATGATTACACACAACAGGCACCCCAGCTGAGGCGGGTGGAGTGGGGGGGGGACATATACTTCAGAAGTTTTCTCGTTTCCCACACCCCTATATCTCAACACACCAGAGCATCTTACGAAAGTTTTTTCCGGACAAGCTAAGAAACAAAGCCCTCGTCCCGCGCTCCCAGTCCCCGCATCCTCGCGGCAGGACGGCGGGTGTGTCGTCTTCCGCAGGCCTTTGGAAGGCAGCAGCCCTCCTTCTTCCAGCGGCGATGCCCTCGCTCTGCTTCCTCGGCGACGAGGGTCTAGGAGCGCTTCTCTACTGACACCCAGTGGCAAAATGCGTAACACAGCGGTTTTCGTGGCGTTCTGCCTCTTTGAAGATCAGCGAGGTCCAGCCTTCCCCACACCTGGAAGCCTCCAGATGTGTTGGACAAGCACTCCCATCAGCCCTGACTAGCATCTGGGAGCACTAGGTTGACTGGGGTGAAGCTGTTTTAAACCACCTTGTAACCTAGTAATTGTTGCAGGAATCCCGAGCTGATCTTTTGGGTACACTGTCCAGCTTCTGGAGAAGGCATGTCTCAGAGGCTCAGCTCTGACTGCTGTGGCAACCGAACAGCCCTGTCAGTCCCCCCTTCTCCCCACTTCATGTGGTTGCTGCTGCTGTTGAACAGCTTGCAAGGAAGCATCTTACTGCCAGCCCATATGCCTGCCTACTAAACAGAGGATCCCACTGAATTCAGTGGCGCGTACTTACAGATAAGGACACATAGGATGGAAGCCTTGGGGTGCGCTATTATTGTCCTGTGGTGTGTGTGCATAAGACTCCGAACAGGGGAGTCCTCCAAGCGTGCAGTGACAAAAGCACAGTGCAGCGGTCCCCCTGGGGAGAGCAGGAGGAGCAGAAAAGGAGGCCGGGGCTCCAACTGGGACTGGTGCTACTCCCAGGCCCATCCTGCTCCCCTGCCCACCCCCTGTCCGGCCCCTCTTTTCCCCTGCTGAGGCTCAGCTGCAAGCTCAGGAGGCAACCGGGCTGCAAGAGGGTGAGGCAGGGGCTCGCTCTGGCAGGATTGCAGGATCTCGGAGCTGGGCCTGCTGAGAATCCAGACAGTGCCAGGAAGCCATCAGACTGCACCCATAATGGCCCTGAAGAGCCATTCCAGCACTGTGAGCCTGGGGCAAAGGAGGAGCACCGTCATCCCACTGGAAAGGAAACATGCAGCCCCGCCTGCTGGCATGGGTGCAACATGCTGGCTTTGTTCAAAATGCAAAAGCAGCCAGAGCAGTCCCTTGAGTATGGTGGGAGCATCTCTACACAAATGTAAGAGCTGATTCTTTCTTTGGTTTTAAGGACCTTCTCTCTGTCCCTCTTCCCTTTCCCAGGCCCTTTAAGTCGTGCCATTAAAACAGCAGTTAGAAGCATGAGTTGTGATAAAGAGCACATGGATTTTGTGAAATCCATGCTGCGTTTCCCAGATTGCCAGCTGTCTTTTATTCATTGCCTGTTCACTGACATAATTGGATGCTTGTATGAGAATTGCATTGGTTTGTCAATGAACTTATTCTAATCTTCCCCAAAAATAAAACACTAGTCCTAAAAGTCAGGAAAATCCATGTGACTCGGAAAACCCAGTCCATTGAGGAGTCTACAGTCCAGATTCATGGGAAATCTCATCTCACTGGAATCCACTGTGAATTCCCTTGGGATCTGTAGCAGCGACCTAGGACGTCCCACGTTATTGTGCCATTCTGGCCATGAAATCATTGGGTTGTTCTAAAGATTTTCACACTAGGCATTTATTCTCTACTAGTCATTCCTCCCCTGTGGTTTTTTTACATATTCTTTAGCCCCATGACATGACTGTCCAGTTTTGCCTCTCTTTTTAAACAGCACTTTCCCTGAACAAGGAAAATGCAGTATTCTTTATGAAAACAAAAGAAAATGCTTTTTCCCCCTCATGTGCAATTTTTATTATTCTGGTATACCACAGCGCCATCTACAGGTTGTATTCAGAAAAGCAGAAATTCTCTTTACGTAGTGCTCAGCTTTTGATCCTGCAACAAAACCAAAAGTGGATTAACAGCAGCATGTAGAAAAACTTGCAAAGGGGTACTCCACCCTCCAGAATGCAGATTTTTCCCTCCCAGTTTGTCCATCAGCCAAAAGACAAACAAAAATCTCAGAGAACCAGAGTATTTTTATGATGTTTGGCCAACTCCGAATACTATCCTAGGAAGATCTGGGTATTAATCCTCCAGCTGATGTGCTTCTGCATAAACTGAGTAACAGGAAGAAAGAAAGGAAGCTGGACAGTCAGGAAAGGCTCCAATTCAACATGAATACTAATATAATGTGCTAAAGGACACTTACCCTAGCCATTTACGTTAGTGCTTATGTTGAATTGGATCCTGCCCTCAGGCTGGAATGTGTGGGAAAGCACACTTAGCTATCTAGGATGGGTGTGCTCTTTGTACAAAGGTTTTCCTATGGCAGTGGGAAGGATGAGGTCCCTGACGCAGGGTGATGTCCGGGCATTAAGGAAGAAAGTGGGAGGAGCAGCAAATAGCCCACTCCTGCCCCCCTGGAAGGCCGACTGCTGCTGCTCTGCCAGCTTTGGGGGTGCTTTGGAGAACCCTGCCAGCCACTCTCACCCCATGGCTTTTGCCACAGGGAGAAAGTGCCTGGAAGCAGCCCCCACCCTTCTCTCTTTCCCTCCCCATTGGCCACTGAGATGTTGGCTCTGTGAAGAGCCGTGTGGCTGAAAGAAGCAGCATCACCACGGAGCCAACGTGGGAGCAGCAAGAAGAGTGAGCTGGATGGGGGACGTGGTGCCTCAAGTCACGAGACAGAAGGACTTGTGCTGTAGCTGCAGTGGACACAGGAGGCCCAGGCCCTGGTTGCCAGCAGCCCAGGAAGCTGACTTGGGTGACCTGGGGCCGGTCTCTGGCACTGCCTTAACCTACCTCACAGGGTTGTTGAGAGGATAAACATGGAGAGGGGACTGTGTGAGCCAGCTTGGATTTCTTGTAAAAGTGAAAAGGGGGATATAAATGTTACAATGGATAAAATAAACGAATGCCTCTTTTGTTCAGGGAAATATCTGAACCATCCGTCTCTCTGGCTGTTATTGTTCACATGGGAAGAACTGCCTGCACAACTATGAATGTAGCTAAAGCGTACACACTGGGGGAGACTTTCTCAGGGTGAGTCGTCCAGTTCCACTGGTTTTCTTAAAGGACCTCTAGCAAATGCAAGCACTTCTAGGATTTCTGACTAAGATCTCCGCAGCAAAAAATCTGGAATCCCAGAAGTGGGTTTTCTGCGGTACGACAGTCGCAGCATCAAAATCCAGATGTTTTTGGTGTGAAAAAATATGGATGACCTGGGAATTAAAGCCAGGCCTCTTGACTCCTTTCCAGCTGCTCTACCAGCTGCTCGCCCCAGGTCCCCACTGGTCAATTACTTTACTTGATGCGTCTAATCAACAATATTATATATGTGATGCTATAAACGTTTGTGTTTAATATTAGCTCATAACTCAGCATTCCGAACCAGATGTTTTTGGTGAGAAAGAAATTGATGAGTTATCCAAGGATCAGACCCAGGCCCTTGGCTCACATCCAGATGGCCCTACCAGCTGAAGTGCAAAACTGATGGGGTTAGCTCCCACTCCCTCCCCCCACCCCCACCCCACCGGTCAATTTCTTGTCATGAAAGGGAAATAAAAGTATTTCTGATTTCCAGCACTGTGCCATGGGCCAAACATGTGAAAAGAGTTTTTAGAACGACTCTAAAAAATACTAACAGCACAAGCCTCTGATTTGTAGCAAGGGACCTACAGCAATCTCCTGCCTTTAAAGGGACATTTTAATCTCCTGCTTAGAAAGGGACATTTTAATCTCGGCCCACACTCGTTTTGTTGGAGCAGCCATATAATACACTTTTACAACCTTTTCCATACAATGGCAGCACATTAATGGGATCCTTTCCCATTCTTCTAACACTTACAAGGTTTGCACTGGAACTCCAGTTCATCTTTGTACCTAAACTATCATTGTACCTTATTCCAGCCTTCCCCAACCTGCAGGCTTCCAAATATGTTGGACTGCAATACCCATGACTCCCAGCCAGTATGGCCATGTTGTCTATGTTGTGCTTGCAATGCAGGAACATGTTTGTGGTCATCTGGCACCAGCAGGCTCCCTGGCTATGGGTGCAAGACCTGGTGCAGCAGAAGCCTTGGTGGCTGCCACCTCCAAGAGCAAAGCAACCTCACTGTCAGGAGTAGGTCTTTCACTGCCTCCACTGCTTTTCCCTCTCCAGCATACAGCCCTACACTGTACAGTATAAATCAAATGATGTTATCCTTGAGATGTGGGAGGTGCATCTGCCCATGTGAAGAGTGGAATCCACACTAAATCTTCTCCTCCTTTAGAAGAGCACCTGACTTCACCCTTAGGGTGGCTCCCAGTGCTCAAGGGCTAGACAGCTGGGGCATCAAACTCTTCTTCACTGGTCTGATTGCTTCACTTGCCACCGCCTTATGATCAAGGAATTCCCCTTCAGTCTCCTTGTTCCCAGTTCTGTGATGTCTCCCTTGGAACTGCAAAGGCATCTGCCCTGCTCTGCCCCTCCACCTCCTCCTCAAAACTGAATTGGGCAAAATCCGCCTGAGGTGACTGTAACGTGTGAGAGCTGAGCCGCCTCTCCATATCCAGTCTTCTCAGTCCCCAAGCCCTCTTGGTCCTTTAGGCATGATGGGCCAGGGATCCCACTGAGACCCTTTGCAGCTCCTTTGTAATCTCAGCAAGGTTGCACGTTATGCTCAGAGCATTGCATGCAATATGACTGTTAAATCAGCATTAGTGCAACTAATAATGTGGCATGCGCCCTCATGGGCCTCCTCACGGGTGCTTTCACCACCTCCAAAGCACACATTCCAAATTTTGGAGAGAGCAGGACAAAAGGTTTGTTCGGGATTCAGAAAAAAGCATGCAATGGCTCCATCTCCTCCCTTGCATGTGTTGAGTGCCCCTATTTCATTGTTCTTGGCACCATTACCAAGACAGAAAGACTCCCAAGTTCCTTTCCCAGTTGAACATTTCTCTTCAGTCTCTCCTCCTTGTATGGTTATAGATTCCAGAAGAATTTCTTATTGTCATTTTGTTTTTTCCTGATGACTGTTTGGGCTTTGCTCATCCCCAGCTCTGAAATGGCTTTCAGAAGTTTCCCTACAGTTAAGGTACCCGAATAATTTACTGGTCAATAGGTTTACTATGTGCAGGCATTTGGCCTTGAAATGACCTCAGCCAGGATACCGGCATTGCACTGCCAGCATCCAGATGGCCTGGCCTTTAGCTTTAGCAGAGACCTACAACTCATGGGGAAAGGGAGATTTCCTTGCTTTGAACCTGAAATGTGTATGGTCGGGCTAAAGTGGGCCTCTCCAGGCTGACCACAACAATGCTGCCTGGGAATGATGGGAATTGCAGTCCAGCACATCAAGAGAGCATCAGTCCCCCTGAACATTATTCTAAGGTTATAGATTCTCTCCCCCTCCCCCCTCCTCCCCCAATTCTCCTTCAAATACTCTGTTCCGAGCAGAAGCCTTTGGTGAAAGCTGCTCACACAATAAACCATGCGGTTATGGACTCACTCAATTTCAGCTGTAACAGCAGTGACTTTTCCACCAGTATTATAACTCTTGTTCTGGTGAAACTTGTTTCAGTGATAAAGGTGGGACTGCCTTCAGCTTGTACACAAAGCCATTTCCATCCCTACCGCCTTGCAGCTTCTTATCAACCTGGCACATTGATGGAGAAACACACATTTTACCCTGACATTTACAAATAAATTTGTTTCACAGAAGCTTCTGAACATCAAATCGAGATAATTAAAACAAGGGGATCTCAAATGAGGAGCAATGCAATTGAGTTGCCATTTTCAAAGTGATTCATTAAAACCTCCCTGCAGATGCACATGCCTGCTTCTTTCAGGGAGGGAAGGAAACCAGCACTTATCAAATTCAAGTGTTTACAGATATGTATTTGCCATATTCAAAGAAGCAGTGTTTGAGTCCTGTGCCAGTTGATTAGCCCATGTGGTCGAGGTCAAATGTTTTTTTCTTCATGAGCCTTCTCATCATTGTCTCAGAAAGTGGCATCTGTGATGCCACTCGCACAAGTACCTTGGTGGTGCCATGACTACCAAAATCATCTCCCCCCTCCCTGTGCTCACACACTTATGTCACTCCATTAAGATGCTAACATTCTTAGAGTAAATTGTGGAAAACACAAGCATTTGCGTTACATATGCCGCAATATTCGGGGCTTGGCAGGGTCTGACATTTCTTTCTCTCTTTTGTTTATGTCTCTGTGTGTGCAGGGACTGCAGTGGACGGGGCCGTTTGAATGTTGCCGTAGCTATGTGAGTACTGCTGTGTCATGAGCAGCTCTTGCTCAGCAATGGAACAACCTAACCATACAGATCTCAACAGTAGAGTTGCTCCCAGCCTATTTAGCTGGGTCATTTCAAGGTTATTCCAACCTTGTGAGAGCTGCCTCTGGGTGCCACAGAAAGCAAAGACAGCAATAGATGTTGGGTGCTTGAGACACAGGCAGTGGGGATGGTGGGAAAAGAAAATGAGGGAGAGAGGAAGAACATGGACAGCAGAATTCCCAACTTTATGCCAGGAAATGGTCTACCAATTAATTCATTCTGATGTTTTTTGTGATGTCCACTTCTGTGTACAATCAAGCCAACATGACACCCCATCCAATCTTCATAAAGTATTTGTCAAAGAGTAAGTGCATTTTGCACAGACAGAGATCCAATTGACTTAAAGAAGCAGTTCCTTGTATATGTGACTACAAGATGAGGCATAAAACCCCTCAAGGTTGCCAAGAAACAGTCCCAGACAGAACTCCCCTCTTGTTCTCAGTGATGGTGCTCACACTGAGCCCGAAGGAGGCTGAACAAGCATTACCCATCTTCACCTAGGTCTTCCCTGCCCACTGAGAAATGCTTGGTTGAGCAGCACCCCATCCGTTCTTTCCCAGTTGTGGCTACCTCTGAAGGCCTGGAGGAATGTTGTCCATGGGGTCACGATGGGTCGGACATGACTTCACGACTAACAACAACAACAAAAACAAGAACAACCGATATGTTGCTATAGTTAAAGTAAGAAGATGCCACATGCTTATTTAAAAGAAGGATGATTTCTCAACTGAATAGGCTCTCAAATCGAATAATTTTTAAAAATGCAACAGAACTGCCCCATGCGTAAGAGAGAAAAACCCCTTCAGTTAGCAGAAGTGCTGTCTCTTCAGAATTCTATGGTCTTGATACACTAACCATGGCACAGCAGTGAATTTCTCAGTAGTAGTCAGGGAAACACAACTTTTTATGTCGCCAGAGCCTGCAGTGGCCGAGTTGGACTGGTCCTTTCACCATCTCCTTGTTTGGCTCCACGTGATACCACTCACGACTGCTGAATTGGCAAAACCTCTCAAGTCCGACGCACTGGACCTCCTTAGTGTGCTGTGCCAAGCTTCAAAGAGTGGCTATCTGGGACAGTTAACAGGTGCTTTTATTGCTAATTGAATCTGTAGCTCATTAGGGCTTCCTGCTTTATGCAGATCCTGAAAAATGGTTCCTGGTTATTTATTGGGGAGGCCAAAAGCCTGACAATGATCTGGAAGGAAGCCAATGTCCTAAGGATTTAGCAAGGTTGCAATAGGAGCCTGCTTTAAAATGAGCTGGATATCATAGGCCTGGTTTCCGTGAATGCCTTTGTTATGGATAGGAGCATTAAATACATAGCAAATGCCTTCCTTGTTCTGCAGCCCTCCCTTGATCTCACCACAGCACCCATCTTCTGGGGAGCTAAGATCTACTGCAAGCCTCGGTTAGGGAATCGAGGCATCAAACACATCATGGGGAAAACAGCCATCAATGACTACTAGTCCTGATGGCTCTACACTACCTACAGTATTAGAGGCTATTATTTCTTTCCCAGTCACCATGTGAACAGAACACTGGTCTGATCCATCTGGGTTCTTCTTATGTTCTTTAGAAATAGTCCACATTTCATCACTGGACAGCCCTCCTGAACTTGATGCTCCTGACCAGCAAACAGCCCCTAGTTTCTAGCAGTGGACACAGATCAGCTACGGGCGTAGTTGGCTGCAAATCTCCAACATTATTGTACGCAAACGTTTCTTCTCCAGCCGCATACAGGGATCCCAGAACAGTTTTCATGTGAAGAGATTGATCTCCAGGTATTCCCCAAGTCACAGAACTGCAGCTGAGCCGGCTTTTGCTGGGGCTAAACCCTCACAAGGCTTTGTCCCTTCACAGCTACACTCAACCCCCCTCCCCCACACCCCTTCCTCTTGCTTCTGGGGTCAGCTTTTCACAAGCTGAATTAACGGGGCCTTTTTTACTGTGTTACCGGCTCAACACACGGAGAGAGAAATTTGTTTTGCGCCTCCCCCACCCCCAGACCACAGGCCAACTGGGGCTCTAAGGAGATCATTATCAGTATCAGTGCAGGCAAAGGTCGGGTTCACAACACAGAGTTCATTATATCTTTTAGACTCATGCTGAACCTTGGATGCGTGCTACTTTGTAATCTGGCAGGGGGTACCATGCAAGGGGGGAGCCGAAAGGTCACGCAGAGGTCAGAAGGCAGCGCGAAAGGCGTTTTGCCGCAGACAGGTGAAATGTGTCCATGTGTGCATTGTCACATTCTTCTGTTGTGCCTGGATTCCTTGAGAGCAGACAATCCAATTACCTTTCAAAGCTGTTGTGCCATTTGCAAAACCTTGGCGTGGAAGTTATAAAAGAGGGTTGAGCAGAATGAGCCTAAGAGAATAGAACAAGCCCATTTTACATGTTACTTTTTCGAGTACCTGCATGCATTCGCTCAGGGCATTGAGGTCTGGATTCTCATATTTAAGGTGTCCCACTTTGTCACATCCCTGGGGTTGGCGCAAACATTAGGGAGGGTGGGGCAGATTATTTTAAGTGTCCTGTTTATTGTAAGTGTCCAGATTATTTTAAGTGTCCTGCTTATTGTAAGTGTCCAGATTATTTTAAGTGTCCTCAAAGGAAAGCTGTTTCTCGGCATCCTGACAGAGCGAATTGTATGCGTACGCACCTTGACTTTGCATGTATTAGAGAGGAGCTTTTGTTGTCCTGCCTCAGGCAACAAAATACCTTGCTCTGGTCCTGAGCTTTACAGTTCCATAAAACAAAATGGATGGACGCTGCATAGTATGGACAACTCCGGAGCATCTCCAAGGTTGATCTGGCACACCCTACTGATGTTCAGTCTCACACCCACACCAACCAGTTCTGCATCTCTGAGTGACAGACTTTATTGCAGGTGGCTGTCCTCTGCGCAAACAACCACCCTATTTGCTTTCATGCTGGCCTCTCATCTGATGGGATCCACTGGTTTTCATTTAACGTCCCAGCACAACACTGGAGCACCACTGTATGTCTCCCCGCTTCCAAGCCTCTCTCTCATAGGAATATCAGCTTCCCCCGTCCTCGTTGCCTCGCACAGCACTGACTCAGAGTTATCCTTCACTGCTGGCATGGGAGAATTCAGTTCCCTGTTCCGTAGACTTCAGTGGATCGTTAGCTTCTAAATAAACAAACAAACAAATAGGGTGTATAATGAAAAATAAACACCATTACTGTTGCTGTTGCAGCTGTCAGCCCAGCTTCAGCTCTTGGCCTGTGTTGGTGCCGATCTGATGAGGAAGATAAAAGCAATATTCTTGGTCATTGTCGCCTCTGATATTTGATTACAAACTGCCTTTTTGTGTGCTGTTCTCAGCATTCATGGAGTGCCAACCTGGAAGGCATGAACTGAAGCAAGCAATAGAAGCCACTGTTGTTTCTGAGCACTGGTAAGTGTGCCTCCGATGCTGCTAGTCCCTCTGAGTAGCAAGCGATAAGCACAGTACAGCTGTCAAAACTACTTTTATGAACAATTTTGACAATGCCTGCAATGCTTCCCATTTTCAGCAACATTTTACCACATTAGCCAGACTTTCTTCTAGAAGTGTAATGTGCTGCACATCTTGAAAATTTTTTTGCTGTATTCATTTACATTGTCCTAAATAGCTCTCACTCTCAATTGCCCTTACTTACAATCACAGAGCCAAATCTGATTGGCTCTGTGATGTCATGATGTGTCACCCCAGTCTTTTCATGACTCCTGACTGGGTACAATCACCCATGTGCTGAATCTGGCAAGGAGAGAGTAGCAGCTGGGGGGAAATGGTCCTGCAGCAGCAGTTGCCAGGAGAAACAATGGAGCTGCAGCTGAACAGGTTTTGTAACAGTGCATTGAGGAGGGAGGGGGTTCCACTGCACTGAGATGGATAATGTTCCCCTCTAAACTTAAATGGTAAATAGCATCCTGCTCACTCACAAAAAGCGTTCTCCCAGAAGCTCCACGATCAGCCTGGACTTGTGCAACACCGAAGCATAAGCAGCCAGTCTTCATCATCTATCTTTTCTGTTTCTGATTTCTGAATCATCACAAGGCATCTTGAGCTTTCACAATGGGGAGAAGGATGCTAAATCCCCCCAAACTCAGAGGCAGCATACGCCACATGATGCACCATCTTTTAAAGATGCGATAGAAATAGGTTGGAACAGCCACTGTAGACCACCAACCAACATGCACACCAGTTTTACCCACTGAAGAGCTGACGTCAGTGTGGAAGCAAACCGACCACTCCTTTGGGTGGCTGCAAAAATTGGCCTCTGAGCTTCTTCCCCACTGGAGGCAGGCTGGTCCCTGGACATGACCCACACACCTCGCTACGTGTGACTTTGACATATTCCACTGCACCGGTGACATGTCAGCGGGAGCAGGACCAGGGAGAGGGGTGCGGTAAGCATAACTGATGAAGTGCAAGAGCTGCCTGAGATCCTGTGGCTGGTTCCTGACCCCCTCTGCTAATTAGGTGTGACATGCTGGCATCGAGTCTTCCTATCAGTAGAGCTGGGCTAATGTAAATATGTGTGACCGTCTATCAATGGGTGCTTATTTGTTGACCAGACATAAGTTGACTATCTGGATAGAGCTTTTGGATAAAAGGAAAGCGGTCATGGGAGGGGAGGGGGGAAGTGAATTGAAAGGGAGCTGGAGGTTTCCGCTGCCCTGGATACGCAACGGCCTTGGATCATAAGCCCTGTGCAAAGTCAAATGCACTCCACTTTTAATGAAGTGTCATTCAGGCTCCTCTGGCTTCCCTCCCCGCTGAAGGAGGCAGGACTTTGCGTATCCCACATGTGCAAAACAAGGATGCTCCGGTGACCTCCCCAGCCCATCCATTACAAGTCAGCTTGGTGACAGGAGGTGTGGGGTGTTATGAGCCAGGAAGAAAGAAAGGTGCGGCTGCCGCCGCCACATACCTGCACTGTCTGTGCACACCTCCTCCATCTGGCAGAGCTGTCCTCTTTCATTACCCTAACGAATAGGGTGGTGGTGGGGCCTCTGCAAATATCTGCTAACTGCCTCCAGTTAGGAGTTCATCTCTCCCTTGGTCAGTTTGCTCATGTTAGGGCCAAAGCGGCACCAAGGGCACTTCTGCCAGCATTTTCAGCAGCATTGAGACGTGTCCCTCTCCTGGCTGTTCTGGACGATGCCTGGAAAGCATCTGCCAAGCCAGAGAGCAGCACGGCCTTCACTTGGAGGGTGCTGCATTTTGGCCTTGGTGGTGTCATAACCTGAGAGGAAAGGGCCTGGCTGCACAGGGGCTGGAAGTCACTGGAGGAGTCCATTGTCCCTCAACTTGCTTGGAGCACGCATGGGAGTCTTCAAGGGGTGTTGCCCCTCGTTCTCAGAGAGCCATGGTCTGATTGCTCATGCAGGGTTTTTCGGGGACAGAAGAGGAATATCCAAATGGCATTCTTGATTGATATCAGTGAGAGGGGAAACTTCCTGGTAATTTGTACCCCACAGATAAGATTTCTGCCCTTCTTCCACTCTGGCTCCCTTGTCAGTACCCAAAATACATCACCTGCAGCAGCTTCATTTTCCTTTAAGCCAGGACCACCTCTGGGTAAGGGAAGAAAACGAAGCTGGATTTTCTGTGAACACAATCAGGTTGAGTGACAGACACTAGAGGAGGCATAATTGACCTATTTCCAACATTGCCCCAATTCTCACAGCACAACAACCCACCCATGGCCATGTCAAGTTGCCATGTTATACACACCCAGACTGTTACTTACAGAGTGGTTTTTCCCAGCAACAATGGCATGTTCTGTGGGTCAACATGAACCCAGGCGTGCAAGTTTATCGTAGATTGCAAAGATCAGCTGGTGAGTCACTCAGGGCATGGCAGGAGCAGCAATCTCCTCCCTTTGCAACCTGGCCTGTGCCACCACCTGTGATAGCCCCACCCCAGGGCTCAAGGGGAATGACTAGCACTGGTTCCCCAATATTTTTTTGTTGTTGCTACTGTTTCTGCACCGCTAAATTGTCATAATTGTGTTCATTTTTTGTTGCATTTCTTTGCCTTTTTGCTAGTTTTTCACAAGTGCACATCCCCATGTTGTGATCTATGTTTTGACAGCCACTGACAACCCCTTCAAAGTGCCTGAGCAGCACCTGGTGGGAGATGCTTTTGCAAAGTTTTTACTTTTCCCCGAGACTCTGGCTGCTCAGCAAAGTGCAACAGGCATCTGACTGCTCTTGCTGAAAATAAAGACTTTTGACAGCTAGCTGTCAAATCTCTGGGTCCTCTTTAAAGGGAGCTTTTGACAGGACAACAGCTAGTTTCTGACTGGACAAATGGTTTGAGTCTCAGGAGAAAGTGCATCACCCTGAGCACTCTCAGGGCAAAAAAGAAAGAAAATAAAAGATCTCGCCACAAGGAGGATATAAATCTCACCACTCCTTTTCCTGAACAAAGATCACGCATGCCTTTATTTTTCCCTTGAAAAACCAGGGTAGGTACCTTCTGCATTTTCACACCAGGTACTTATGAGGATACTGACCCAGGTGAGGCTTCAAATTTCTGCACTTTCAGAGCTGGGGATGCACACTTAAAAAAAGAAAGGAAAAATTATTATTTGCACAATGTCTTTGCTTTTGCACATGCAAAACAAAATCAAAAATGGTGTGCTGGCCACTGACAGCCCCTCCACAGTCCCTTCTGGGCACTCTGAAAGGGTTGAGAGAAGTGATGAGGTCTCTGAGTGGGAAAGGCATGAAGGGCAAATAAGCTGCAATGAGCCAAAAATGGCTCACGATCCCAGCAAGGATCAGTCTTGTCACAGTGTCCCCTGAACACCTGTGGGAGGACTGAAGAGGAAGGAGGGGAAAGCAGGGAGTGAACAACTCACTCTGAGCCCGATAATTTGTCAGGGACACCATAGATAGTTCACAGAACAATAAGTCCATTGTGGCTTATTGCCAGGGTAGGTTTGTGTGACATGTGAGCATGACCTGTGAGTGTGTCATTTAGACTTTTACTTCAGGTGTAAAAATGATGTAATGCTCATGGCCATCAGCAGCAATGGAACTACAGGGAAAGGAATATTTCTAAAGGGTATATTGAGTTTGAGGAACCTTTACTACATTTTTACATTGTAAGAAGCATATTCAATTATTCAACATGACATTTAAAATGCAGTATTTTAGAACTGAAATTGGCATTTAAAATTCCAGGCCTCATTATTCCAGACACATTTTCTATGTCTCACTAGTTTTTAAGTGGCAGAGTGCATTTCCACAGAAACTGCAATAAAATCTGAGTTTCCAAAGCATACATTGATTGTGGACATTCATCGAATTCCCATGAGTATCGCTTCAAGATCTAATCTGAAACTTCAGGAAAGGATGGGATAGGAGGATGTTGCTGCTGCTGCTGCTGCTGTGCAGGTTTTGCTCACTTTAAAGATGTTCACTTCCAGTGTTCCGGCAATCCCTCTTTGTACAGGCATTCCATGCCTCTGAGCAACTTTGATGTCTCATTTGTCCTGCAGCCTTATTAATCAAAGCCTCCACCAACAGCAGGCCCAGAACAGGGCATTACCTGGCACTGTGCTGCCAGATGGCATGGGCAGTAATGCCACTCACCCAATAGCAGGTGGACAGCACTGCTGAACTCAGAGCTGGTTTTGCAAGCACATGGAACATGCAGGCAAGCAAAGATCATGTTTCTGTTGCAGCTTGTGCCTTCATTTCCATGAAGTTATGTAGGCGTTGTTTTCTGAGCCTTGTCCAGAGGCCTTCCTGAAGCTGTAGTTAGCTATTAGACCAGTCCATGATTCAAGCAGGTCTTAGTTGTCTGACAGAAGGACAGCAGAAAGGAGGTCAGCCTAGCTCCCCTTGGCAGAAAGTTCCAGAAGTTAGGAGTGGCCACCAAGAAAGTGACCTCTGATGACAGTGTTACCAAATGGAGGGCTCCCACAAACATCTTAAACCCCAGGGATGGACAAGCAGGCTAATGTGGTCCTTTAAACTACCTGCTCCAACATATTGGGCTCTAGAGACCATAACCAACCCTTCGAATTATACACTGAAAAAAGATTGGTAGCCTGTTAAGCTGTTGTAACAATGGTATCAAGTGTTCTCTCTTACCAATGAATTGAGGTCTTAATAATCTGATCTTTCAGCATGTATTTGAACAGGTAGCATTTAGATGCCATTTAGAAATGGAAAAATGCATGGCCTGCCTTTCTTGGAGCTTATTCTTGGTATGCAGATAAATGCACATAGGTAGCCATTTCATATGCATCTATTGCAAGTGATGTATTCAAAATTATGTACATTTTTGGCTTTTTTGGTTCTGTTTTGTTGAACTACATGGTAAAACAACAACATGCTTCCTGTAACAGGACCTGGTCAACAGTCTGGCCACAGCATTCTGGACCAGCTGAAGTTTCAGACAGCTTTTTTATTATTATTATTATTATTATTATTATTATTATTACATTTTTATACTGCCTATAGCCAAAGCTCTCTAGGCAGTTGACAGCAATAGACTCATACACTCAAGTCACCCATCCCACTTCTGCCCAGGCCTGACCCTGCTTAGCTTCCAAGATTAGGCAGGATCAGGCACTTCACAGGCCCTGTTACAATAGTCTAAACTGGACACAACTTGGCCAGAGAGGTTGTGGCTCGATCAGACCTCTTCAAGAACAGGCCCAGCTGGTGCACAAGCTTCAGCTGCATAAGTGCACTCAGACCTCAGATTGGTCGAGTGACTGCTCCCTGATCGGTTGTTCAGCAACCAGGAGCATCTCTAAGGTGACGGCCGCCAAGAGATCCGACAGCAGTGCCTTACAGAGGCTGCCACCCAGGAAGGCTGTCCTTCAAGCAACAGTGTTCTAAAGCAGGCCTAGTGGCACGTCCCCGGTGATGAATAGCCAGCATTAGTTAAAAAGGCAATGTGCCTGTTGGGCTCCCGCATCCTACCTGTTACTCTGAAATAATATTGGCCCTCCTCCCACCTTCTGCCAGCTATTCTGAGTGCTTCTGGCAGCTCCAGCATAGCAGTGCTGCTTTTTAAAGGCTTGGCACCTGTGTGCAGGGAATAAAATGTGCAAGAGGTGGCAGAAAACATCTATTTCAAAGAAACCCTAGACTACAAGATGAGAGAAAAGTATGTGGAAATTTAATGCATTCCTTTATATACACATATTTTTTAAAAGGAGATTAAATACGCGGTTGAAATACCTTCAAGGAAATACCATCAAAGGAAGTAAAAGGATTATTCAAATCATCTGCAAGTGGTGAGACACAGGATGTCACAGCCTGCAGCTTCAAGCAGAAAATGCCAGACAAGATGCCGAGACAACGGGCCTTCGCAACAGAGGCGATCCGAGGCAGCGGCCGCATCTAGCCCAGACATGTGCCGTCTTAGCCTCAAGAGGAGTGTATTTTATACGGAGGCCTTCCCTGACCTGCCACCTTCCAGATCTTTTAGCATTCAGCTTCCATCAGCCCCAGCAACAGGGTCAGCTTCACTGCCATTCCCTCACCCATCAGTAATTTGGTGGTGTCCTGCCATGCTCCTTGCGCATTCTGAAAAGTTGCCATCCCTTTCCTAAGGCATAATTACAAGCAGGAAGAGCTTTAAGCAAGAACACACTTCCATTTCGGCCCCACCCCTTTTGCCTTTGGCCACATCCCCTTTTCCTTTGACCCCACAAGCACACCCCACACCCCCTGAGGCCTTCTCCAAAATGGAAGTTGGCCCTCAGGCTGAAAGGGATTGAATGTAGCTGTTGTAGGAAAATCGGCATTATGGAGCAACAGGGTAGTGAATGTTTTGCAAAGAGGAAGGAGTAAGCATTCCATGAAGATCCCGTGTGATGCCATGTTTTCTCCTTGGCTCAGAAAGTTAAACCTTATCTCAGTCTTGGAACAGGCCAAAGAGCAATTAAACATGTTTGTGGAATACGCTATGGCCTAGGAAGAACCCAGCTATTATCTAATGAACAGAAGCAATGGCCAAAAGTTTTTCTAAGCCGTCCAGAGTCAGTTTAGTAATGGAACAGTACAGAAAAACTATAAATAAATTTAAATAAATAAAAGGCAGAGAATAGCTTCCTCCATTATTGTCTTGCTTCTTCTTGTACTTTCCTCAGACCTCACTATTAACTACCACAACTTTGATGGCACCATCAGTGCCATGCGCATCCGTACATAGGGATTTTTGTGCTCCAAGAAATTATAGAGGCACAGGCAGAGGCACAGAAATGGGCAAAGAATCTGATTTATGCAGAAAATCCATCGGATTCCCCGGTTTTGTCTCCCTGGATTCCAGTGCAGTTTGAACAGCCCAGACGTCAAGCACACCCAGCATTCGAGTCCCACACACTGCACAAGCAGTGCCACTCTTCCACCCTTCCCACGGCCACCGGCAGTGTCAGGCGGGGAAGAAGCTTGGTCATGGGAATGCTGGCCAGCACACCTGCTTGCAGCTCCCCTCTTTCGCCCCCTGCAGCTGCTCCTGATGAGGAAGGCTGCCCATTGTGCCATCAGAGGCCTGTGAGCATTCATGGACTCCCTCCTGGCTTGGCTTGCTTTGTTGGAGAGGAAGTCCACAGATACTGGAGGGACAGTTTCTGAACGGGTTTGTCCCAGTCCTAGACATGGACATGGACATGGACATAAAAGCAATCATGGCTGGCTTACAAACCCCACTGTGTGAAGATCCACTGAAACAGCAGCCTATCTATAACAAGTGCAACACTTTGCGACATGGACTGCCCTCTCCTTCTGAAAGAATCTCCATCAACCACCACCAGACATGCCTGGGATGATGTGGAGACGTTCCATGCCATACGTGCATGTGGGGCAGACGGAGGATCTCTCTTTCCATACAGCTGCCACCACGGAGCAGCCCCTGTGCAGAGTCCTAGTTCAAGCAACCCTCTGCCAGTGGTAAGTAAACCAGTCTGCTCCAGGAGCCAAATGGAAGAGAAACAGAAGAGATATCGGATGATTGTGAGGGCTGTTCAGGAGAGGCAATTGGGCTCAAGGTTTCCATATAAAGTGAAGGGTGACCAGTAGAGGCATTAGGAAAAATAAAACCCACATCAGGGTACACAAAGGGGGCAAAGTGTATTTGATGGGGGCCAGCTTTGCCCCACATGATTTCTGAAAGAAAAATATATTGGAACACAAGCTAATTTGCAGGAGGATGTCTGCCCCCTCTTTGCTCCTCTCTACCAGGAGCACCTGGGATAGGCAGTGTTGGAATTGTGAAAGTGTCTGTTGGGCAAAGGAAAAAGTAAAAGAGTACAAGATAAAGCTGGGCAAGGCCATGAAGAGAAAGGTTACACTATTTAATAATGTGGAACTGGGAAACCCAGGAAGCAGCAGGATATCTTAGCTGTGGGTGGGATGGCAACAGCCAAGAGGTATGGGAAATAAGAAGAGGAGGAAAGGAAATATCCCTCTCCCTAATTTTCTGTGGGCGTTACAATCCATGTGTCTGCGTCAAACGTGAGCACATGTGTGTGCATGTGTTTAAGTAATCTGGCCTTAGAGGAAAAGGACAGCCTCCTTCCCTCCTCGGCCTTCCCGCGCACACAATTCTTTTGCGACTCCCCACTTGCTATGTGGCCATTCCCTCGTCTGTCTCCCGCCGGCCACCATTCTGCCCACAAGCCCTCACCCAGTCTGCTCCTCCAGACAGTAGCGCTACGAGGCTGCGATGACATGTTCAAGCCCATGGATTGCAAGGCTGACATCTAGGGGTGGGCAGAGCTGTCAGCCCAGAGAGGTTGATAGCGTGCCGTGGATGTAGTGCAGGAAGCTAGTCGCCAGCCTCCTCCGCAGTTGTACAAAGCTGTATATCTCACGCTGATTCCCTCTTATCTCTGCTTTTCAGCACAGCATATTGTAAGCACTCAGCCTGCCTGTATTCCATCCATCACCGGAAAACCCAGTGGCAGGCCCAGTCTACTTTTATTATTTATCGGCTGTAACCAGTATCCAAAGCAGGGCCTTCTCCCAAACAGATCAGGGATTGTTGTCTGCAGGTAACTGTGCACTGAGTGTGCTTGCTCGGTGCCGATGGCCTGGTTGCAGAAGGGACAGGATGCAGTTCTGAAAGCGGCGCTCGGGCCTCTTTCTACCGTCTGGCCTCATAGCCTGCTGGCCCCAAGTCAACAGGCAAGGTAGATGCCAGGCCAAGCACGAGCACAACCTCCTTCAGAGATTAATTAGACGGTACAGGGGAGAGAGCCCCATACTTCCAATTGTGATGGCTCCTTCCAACTACGTGATTCTGTCAGCAAACCCAGGTTTGCTGAATGTCAAAACAGACATTACTTTAAATCTACATCTTTGGGGGGGGGGGTGCTTTTCTGTGGGGAGGAGTTGTCCTGCAAAGAATAGACACAGAGATCTTGCTGTGTGTCCGGATCTTGCTAGAGTCCCAATCCTGACTGGTTTCTCCACGACTCTTCCAGTTCTTCTAGAGTCATATTTTAGAGTTCTATGTAAGCCGCTTCAGGACGCTTTGGGACTGAAGAACAAAATATTCTGAATAAGTCACTAGTGAATAAATCATAGGCCAGCTGGGCTAATTGCACCCTTAGTCCAGTCCTGTGGGGCTCTATTTGTGTGTGTGTGTGTGTGTGTGTGTGTGTGTGTGTGTGTGTGTGACATGTAGCTGGCTTTGGAGCAGAGACAGGCACTGCTGGGGTAGGAACAGGATTCTTCTGGACACGTTTTCCCTTCCCACCTTCCTCTGCTGTCACCTGACTGAGCCATGGTTCATTCAAGCGTGGGTCCTCTTTCTAGCACGGATTACATGGAGCCTGAGTAGCGATGACCTTCATTGTGTGCAAGCACGCAAGGGCAGTTTCTTCAACTACCAGGTGAAATGGAGATAGCCTGGAAGCACGGTGCACAAGAGGGGCATTCTCCCTTTCAAACCATCATAGGTTCGATAAACCCCTTCCCAAAATCTGCTATGCATGCCAGGGGGAGCGTCCCTTCAAGGGACCCTTTTTGTTATGATTGCAATGGACACACACAGTTTGAGTCTTCCTGAACGTCCCTGCTTTGTGCAGGCAATCCCACATTTGTAGAATTGGAAATGGACCAATGTCCATCAGCAGAACTGGAACTGATATGGTGCTGGTACAGCTACTTCCCCCATATCATGTCTTTTGCTGCCACTATCCTTGGTGAGGGTCTGAGTGAATGACTAAGCAGCACCTGGTTTCTCTGTAGTACGCAATTGAACTCCCGGGGGCATTAAGGGTAGAGGTGTGGAGGTACCCACAGGAGTGCCACCTGGCTGCCGTGGAGGGTCCTTAAAGCATACCATTTTCTGCTCCTCCAGCTCACTGGGCTGTGGGTGCTGAGGAAAAAATGGAAAAGTGGTGGCCAGACAGGAAAATTACAGAAAGAAGATGCTGAAAGCTGAACCCCACACAGAATTCTATGGAAGAAGACTGGTAGTGAACAGTGTGAACCTCAATGGGCAGATAATATGTTTGCCCACAAGTACAGAGGAGAATTTCAAAAGATTGCTGGCTCACAGCTCTACTAGTTCCAGAAAACAAGAACAACCTCCACACAGCATAATAACTACACACCCTACCAAACACAAGCATCACGTAAAATGAAGTAGGTTAGCTTAGGCACAACCCTTTTCATTTTCCAAAAGGTCTGCTGAGGTTACATGTTTATTATGAACTCGTTCCAATTAAATATGCTACAGAAGCAATCGCTGTGCACATTCCAAACAACCAAACCAGTAACAGCCACTGATTTCTCTAGGGAATCTTTCTCTTGTGGTATGGAAATGGAAGGGGTGGGGTCAGGATCCGGCATGTGAATAACAGGCCCCCAGGTCCAGCAGGCCTTTGGTTCTGCAGGGAAAATTAGGCCCCAGGGAAGATTCCCCCATCTTATCTAAGCATTGCACGAAATCTCCATCCAAGGTTATTTGCTGCCTCTGCAATAAAAAAGCCATTTCAATCAAACTGGGATGGTAAATGTCAGTTTAAATTAAATAACCCAGTTTACCAATGATGGAAATTATTCAGGACAAAACTTCTAACTGGGACAAGTTGCTGTTTGGAGCGGAGCAAGGCTTTGGTTTATAGTGTAAAAAAGCAGCTGTCTTCATAAAAGCTAATAAAATACTCTGGGGATAATTAAAACTTTAATTAAAATGTGAACTCCAAATAGCATTTTATGGTAGCAAGGAAACTTGTTTTGACATCCAAAATTGCCGCACAAGCCGGATCTCCCTTGTATTCTCTCCAGGCTATTTAGATGCTGGCGTTCAGCTTGAAATGTTCTCTCACTCTATCCAAAAATGTCGATTTTTAGTGGGGTTTTAAAGCATAATAGGGACATTTGCTTTACAGCTTAATTTGAAATTATTAATCTGATCCTGCAGCAGGCTTGTTTGCTTGCCAAATTTTTGCAGGATGCTTTCCCTAAATATATAGGAGGCATGAATCACATCTGGAGGATACGATTCATTCTGCGTGGTGTGACTATATAGGCAGCGTTACAGGAGAGCCGAGCAAGCATGTGGCCCCTCTAACTCACCACTGACAACCAAAGCACTCTTGGCAGAGCTGGCAGGATGCCACGCACAGGAATTACAGCTGTTGAATGGCCAAATGAGCTTTCGGAGCATTTCCCTTAACAGCTTGTCTATATGTGACAAAGCTTGCCTCACTCCATAATCTGCTCTGCCCTTTGCCACCCTCGAGTATCTTTTTCCTAATGTCATCACTAGGACAAAGAGTGGGAACACAACTCTCGCCTGTTCCGCAACCCACAACCCACAGTATCAGCTGAGATAGTCTTAACCCAATTCAAGATTTCCCAGAAGTCAAGCATGACGTCCAGGGGATATATGCACACTCCCTTCCTGGCACAGACAGGCGGGGCCAACCCTACCTTTAGGCAAAGTGAGGCAGCAGATTGGAGTGGGATAAAAGGGCAGCAAATGCTTCCTTAATCTGCTGGCGTCCTCGCTTACTACCAGGACTGGGCGAGGCCTGCTTGAGGGATTTTCTGCCTCCAGCACCCACAAAGCTTGGCTGGCTTTGCATGCTACTCACCGTGACGTGACGTGGGTGGGGGTGCTGCTTGTTCCACCTCCAGACGCTCTCAGGCTGTTCTTGTTAGCGAATCTCCTCAAAATCCTCTTTTCCATGGGCCAGGTGAAGTTAAGGGGGCACTCTTAAATCTTTAAGTTGAATCTTCTATGGTGAAATTCACAGCAAAGTGGGAGCCTGAGAGGCATGGAGATGGTAGGTCAAATTTCGCTCTCTTTCTCTCCTGCCCCCCTGCCTCGCACCTGAAAAGGCCCCGGCAAAAAGCCCCACTTGCCCGGGCTCCCTTCCCAAGCTATACAGGGCTCCACACGTCATTACCGGAGCATGCAACCGCCCTGGAGACGCAGCCAAGGCCCATGTGACCGTGGCCCAATCAGACTTCTCTAGCAGCAGGCATAGTGGGCCACTGGCCTCCACAGTGCAGATGCGATCAATGAATGATCAGTGAGCATCCTGATCAGTGAGTTCAGGATAAAACCCAGGAGTGGACCTATGATAGCTGAATGTATTCGGGGGGCAGTCCTATGCATATTTAGACAGAGAAAAGTCCCATACCTCCCAGCATAGCCCAGCCAGCATAACTGGCATTTGTGGTCCTTTTCTTTTTCCGAGATCGCATAGGATTGGGCCTTAAACGCTTGCTTTTTAAATGAAAATGTCAGGGTGGGGGGATGAATACCACAGGACAAGTGATCCAATATCTGTCAGGAGTACATGGAGTATAAAGCAGTTCCGAGTTGCTTATCAATCTATCTATATTACAGTATAACAGTCATCTGGGACCACAGTGATCCAACAAGCAGTGAACCCTTGTTTCAGTGAAAAATTTAGTCTAGGAAGCCCAGTCTGTAAACAGTTTAACTTTTATGCTAAAACAGATCTGAGTTAGGTGACAGAAAATCATTTTTGTTTTATTTATTAGATGCATTTATACCCTAGCCCAATGCTACTGTCACAGCACTCAGGCTGGCTCTCAACAACAACAAAAGCAACAACACTGAAGCCAAAAATGTCGAAATATCATAACAAAGAATAAGATCAGTAAAAGAGGAACAAAGAATAAGATGGAGTCAGTGAACTAATATTCCACCACCATAATCTTGGTATGACCATAGAGAATGCCATCTCACACATCCTATCCCAGGGATTCCCACGCTTTTGGATCAGTGGGCACATCTGGGAAACAGAGGGGCTTCTGTGGGCCCCATTGCAAAAGGTCTCCCATGGAAAATGTGGCTATTCACATTAAGGCTGCCAGGGGCAGGGGTGTAGGCTGGCTAGTCAAAAGAGAGCAATAGTGAGGCCAGAGTCAAGGAGGGAGGGGAGTAGAGCACACCAAAGAGGCAGAGGGATGGAAAAGAACAGAGCTAGAAGGTAAGAAAGGCTAAGAAGAAACACCGAGCTGAAGAGGTGGGGTGAAGAGACAGCAAGGGTAAGAGCTGGGAGTTGAGGGAGTATTACAATACAGAGAAGAAACAAGGCAAGAAAAGGGGGATTGAAAGAGGAGGGCTACGTATAATTGCTAGAAAGTTGCATGTTCTTCTTCTTTATTTATTTCCTATGCCACCCAGCAGCCAGATTTAGTCCCATGCCGGATAGATGGAGCTGTTCCTGCAGCAGCTCCCTCTCTCTCCAGGGGACTTGGTGGTAGCAGCATACCAGGGAAACCATGATGACTAGCGTTGGGTGAAAGGAGAACTCATGGCAAAGTGTAGAAACCACAGAACAAACCACTGCACCTGATTGTCATTTCTAAAAACCAAACCTACCCTGCTGAAACACCATGTCAGGGTTCAGAGGACAGAGAGACCATCCTGTGCAAGAATGCACCATGGCTTGTTGTGTCATGAGAAGCTGCCCACTGTGTTGTTATAGGAAGGCACAAGCACCCCATTTTACCTACAGAGGACAGTTGAACTAATGGTTGAGCCTTACTTCAACTTGTGATGGAACCAAATACTCCACAGCAAGCAAGATAGCTTAGGGGTTTAGGACAGTCTGCCCATAAGGGGAAACAACCAGGAGGCTGCTGCTGCTGCTGCTGCTGCTGCTGCTCCCTTCACATCACCCAGCAACTTTGGTGAGGAGACTGCCTCACTCTGCCTAATGGCGAGGCTACCCAGGCTCCTGCGTATCTTAGGAAACAGGCAGGATGATATAAGAAGAAATAGTCCTTCAGGTATTCAAGGCTCAAGTTATGTAGGTCCTTACAGATAACCACTAGTGGTTTCTGCCCAGAAACAGACCAGAAGTTGTACGCGCAGCCCATTCCCAAAGCCTGCCTGCCATGTTCTGATCCAGTGGAACTTTCAGAGGCTCTTCAAAGCCAGCCTTGCGTGGACTGGACTTGGCACAGTGACTCCCTGGCCATCCTGAAGAAGGACCAGATCCAGAAAAGGTCCCTACTGCAAACCCTGATCATATTAAGGGGAGCACTATTCCAACCAAAACATCCTGGACTCTTCTTCCCTTTCTTGATCAGGAGCATCTCTTTCTTGCCTGGATTACGTTTCAGTATATTAGCCCTCATCTATCCAGCCCATTGCTGCCTTCAGGCATTCAGAAATGTCTCCTTAATAGCCTGAAAAAAGATTCTGATCCATTCATAGGCAGTGATGTATATTTGCATTGACCTAAAATTGCCTTCTAAGGAAAAAAAATGCATTAAACCAGATTCAAATAACACATGATTCACACCAAGCACATCAGCTCTGCTATGAAACAACACTGCCCTCTTGTGAGAAAAAGTGGTGTTTCTAGGCATGCTGGAACATTTTATTTATTTATTTATTTATTTATTAAAACATTTCTATGCCTGGCTTTTTCAGGTCCCCCAGACTTCAAAACATGTCTGGCTTTTTCAGGTCCCCCAGAC
Organism: Varanus komodoensis; assembly: GCF_004798865.1. Lineage (NCBI taxonomy): Eukaryota > Metazoa > Chordata > Lepidosauria > Squamata > Varanidae > Varanus > Varanus komodoensis. The sequence continues at coordinate 7,059,628 of NW_025336479.1, read as the reverse complement.
TTCAAAAACATACTTCTATTTTTTCTGAAAACAATTGTATTAAGATCATCTTTATTTATTCAGCCTTCAACATTTGCATATATGTACCTTTCATTTTTTTAAGAAACCCCACTTCTTTGTTGTCCTTCATTTGACTGTGTTGAGAGACATTTCTCCTGTTCATGATGTTCTTAGAAACATAGAAACAGAGCAAGTCAGAAGGGGTCTCCTGGGCCATCTAGTCTGACCCCCAACTCCAGCCGGCTCCGCTCACGACGTGCCCACCATATGCACGTCCCTCCTATCTTTGAACACCCTCACCGATGGGGCCTCAACGAGCTCTCATGGAAGCCCATTCCACACCCTCGGGGTCCTAACTGTCAGGAAGTGCTTCCTGGCACCTAAACTGAACCTTGGCTCCCTGAGCTTTGCCCCGTTGGAGCACGTCCTGCCTTCCTCTGCGGGGGAGAACAGGTCTCTACCTACCTCCGTGTGACATCCCCTCACATACCTATATGTCGCCAACATATCATATACCATATTCTTATACCACTCTTTGCTGTTTTAATCCTCCCTTGAATATTTTGCCATGAAAAATCCAGTCTTCCAACAGCATCTCAAGGGGAAATAGGTATACCTTACATGAGGAGACAGGGACAAAACATGGAACCTATCTCAGCTTTCCCTGACTTGACACCCTCCGGATAAATCAGACAACAACCACCATAATCCCCAGGGAAGTGTGCTGGAAAAGTTGGCTAGCCTGAATGCTTAGGAAAGTGTGATTACCATCCAGCTGGTTGCCCAGAATCCTCCCAAGGTAGAGGATTACAGGCATCCAAGGGAAGGCAGGAGGGTCACCAAGTCTAGGATTGCTCCTCCACTTCCCTCACCCTGCAAACCACCCATGACCATTTCTGTGCCCCCCAGTCTGCTTCTCTGCTGCCACGTTTGCTGACAGTAAAAACTCTGGCAATTTTGCATGCAAACAAGGTGCACAGGAAGCACTCACCTTGTTTGCAAGAAGAATTGTATGCCTGGGGATGCCATCATGCTTGGAAACAGGACGCACATTCCCTGCATGCCTTGTTTCCCTGCAAAATCATGTGATTTCTGTCCACCTCTACAGCAAATACAATGAAAGGGGCAAATTGGGCTAGAACAAGACACTCCTGCAGGCAAATTGTACACAAAGAGAAGCTGGAAGAATCTTCTGGTTTGACTGTGGGGCTCGCCCTGCAGAGCAAGCAGTTTGATATTAAGAGCCAGTTGTCCTTCACCCCTGAATATGCAAGAATCACAAGTTGGAATTAAGATCGCAGATGATACCACTCTCGTGGCAGAAAGTGAAGAGGAACTAAAGAGCCTCTTGATGCGGGTGAAGGAGGAGAGTGCAAAAGTAGGCTTGAAACTCAACATTAAGAAAACTAAGATCATGGCATCCAGTCCTATCACTTCCTGGCAAATAGATGGGGAAGAAATGGAGGTAGTGACAGATTTTATTTTCCTGGGCTCCAAGATCACCACAGACAGGGACTGCAGTCAAGAAACTAAAAGATGCTTGCTCCTGGGGAGGAAAGCAATGGCAAATCTAGACAGCATACTAACAAGCAGAGACATCACCCTGCCAACAAAAGTGCATATAGTCAAGGCCATGGTTTCCCCAGTTGCAATGTATGGCTGTGAAAGCTGTACCATAAGGAAGGCTGAGCACAAAAGGATTGAGGCCTTTGAATTGTGCTGGAGGAGACTCCTGTGAGTTCCTTGGACTGCAAGATCAAACCAGTCAGTCTTAGAGGAGATCAACCCTGGCTGCTCTTTAAAAGGCCAGATCCTGAAGATGAAACTCAAATACTTTGGCCACCTAATGAGAAGGAAGGACTCCCTGGAGAAGAGCCTAATGCTGGGAACAATAGATGGCAAAAGAAGAAGGGGGCAGCAGAGGATGAGGTGGCTGGTGTGAGCTTAAGTAGACTCTGGGGGATGGTGGAGGACAGGAAGGCCTGGAGGAATGTTGTCCTTGGGGTCGCGATGGGTTGGACACAACTTCCTGACTAACAACAACAACAACAGTTTTAAAAGAAAAACACTCTCTCTCATAATGAAGCCAGTGCAAAAGAAAAATCAAACGATTGCAGTCCTTTATTTCTCAGCTGGTGATCTTTAGGGTCCTAGTATGATAGCAAGCAACACCCTAATTATATAGAGATTTTTTTCAATATTATGCTTGTGCACCTGGCCTATAACCTGGCCTGTGATCACATCAGCCACAATCAGAGAGTTTGTCCTGAATCCACAGTCTTCATACTTGCTTCTCCTTCACTCGCAGGTGCCAAAGCTGTGCCCAAAGAAACAGCTTCTCCTGTGGAACTGGAAGGAGCTGGAGTCTGCTCAGCCTCTTCCCGCACCTTCACAATCCGCACACTGTTGTCTTTCTTTGATAGCCAGAAAGCTGGGTACAGAGGTTCTGTGAACTTGCACTCAAATTTATGCAGGAGAGTCATGACTTCGGAAATAATGCCGTAAAAGGAGAGGGTGCCCCTGGGATAATCCAAATAGACTCCTATCCTGCTAAATTCCTGGGTTTTCAAGGGGGTCTCCAAATCACTGTGCCAAGCAGAGAACTCTTTGCCATTCCACTTAATGCACCAGGAGAAGTCGTTCCCCGAGATGCAGCTGTTGCTCTCCGAACCTTTCCGGTCGATGCTCTTGGTTGTCATGCCAATGTAAATGCCAGCCCCGAATATCTCAACCTCAAAGTAGTAGCGGCCAATGTATAAGCTCTTGCCTGACAGCACCTGGCGCCAGTGCTCAAATCTCTCTGGGTGATCGGAGTAGGGGTGCTCCCACGGGGTGGTGTTAGTGACCTTGTGATTGTCATCCAAGAGCCTCAAATAGCGATGGGCAGTGACAGGGTCAAAGGTTAGTGGAGAAGTGTCTGCAAAGGAAAACAGATATAATGGTTGCAATCAGAAAAATTGAGTTCTGCACAGAAAACAATACAGGATTTGGCACCCAAAAGACAAGGGATGCGGAGCAAATTCACACAAAACATGAGATCTCTTGGGGTCTCTTTTCACCATTTTTGTGCCTCCCAGTACAAAGTGAGCTTCCTTCCAATTGATCAGAACTCAAGGCTGAGCCCTGTCCGAGGCTTATTTTGACATTCTAGGCATGAGCCCTCTTGGAATTCTTTGCATCATTTGACGCCCACTGCCAATGGAGGCAAAAAGGTAGAAGGCCTTTTTAGTGGCAGCCCCCACCTCCACATTATGGAATGAGTTCTCCCCTGGGGCACGCCTGGTGCCAACACTGTAATCATATCTACATCATTTTCTCTATTCCCAGGTGTCTGACGGCCTATGACAATAAGGTTTTTAATCAGATCACTGGATATCCTTTGGATATGTGCATATGCCTATGTGTCTTCTCTGGTTATATGTTTATAGCCAAACTGTTTTTATGTTATGCATAAAATACTGCATTTTTAAGGTTTTTAATCTTGCAAATCAACCTGAAAGTTTTGGTTCTTGGGTGGTATAGAAACATAATGGATGAAATGCGATGAAAATGAAATGACAGACAGTACATCTCCAAAATTAGTGCCTTTTCCCTTTTTCTTTTGTTTCCCTAAACACTGATAAGGTGGGAGGGAGGGGGTTCCATGGCTTACTTCTAACCATAAGGCAATTTGAGCACAGGCTCTGTACTTTGGATGGGACCATGGGAAGGCCATTCTTTGAATGCCACCAGACTTCTCTATAGAAAAGCCTTAAACAGCTTTTAAGTAATCCCAACTTCCTAGAGCCTGCACCCATCCTTTTGAAACCTGGCTTTTTGATATGTGCCATTTTCATCATGGGGAAATAAGTATAAGGATAATTCCTGCTGCTTCCAGAATAAATATATCAGACTCTGAATCTAAACCACATGAAGAGGTGGTGTTGGAATTCTAAGCTGAAATTCCAAGGTTAATGGACAGCAAGATAAGCCAAGTTCTCCAGCAGGTAAGCGCTGCCTCTAATCTGGAGGCAGATACTGTAGAAAAAGGAGGGTCAGAGGGAAAAGGGTGTGAATTGCTTAGCCCAGTGGCTTGGTGTCAAGTTAAATAAGCAGATCAATCCAGCCTTCCTGCCCACCACGAACCTCACTGAGGGTGGAACCAACCCCTTTTGGAGGTAAAGGGAGGAGGGAGGAGTTTGGAATCAACTGTTAGTATGGGGAAGAACTAACTAAACAATTAGAAAGATTGCTAACTTGATAGATACATCTTGTTAACGACTTTTATATTACTTTGTATAACTAAGCCAGCTTTAACTAGACAACCTTACCTAACAAAAGTTAGAAGGTTAGTAATTAGAAGTTCTGCTGGGAAAGTTAAAGAGGAGAGATTTGCTTCCCCTTCCTGTTGGGAGCACATCTCAGATCAATTTGAGGGTTCTCCTTCCACATGGAGGGTTGTATCTAACCGTCTAAAAGGTGGCAGTTTTCTTGCTTAGGATTACCTCTAAACTTTCTGTCATTTTGGAGCAATAGCGTACAAAGGAATATAGGAAGATAAGGACATCCTTTTTTGAATACCCTCAAAATGTCCAGGCTGTTCTTAAACAAAAATCCTTCCCTCTGTGTTCTTTGAAACCTGGCAGGCTTCCTTCAGAAGAGGTAAGTATCCCTGTAGACTTCTTCCAATTCTTCCAAGAAATAAAAACTTATCTACAGTTTTCTTTTAAAAACTCAAAATATAAAGGCCTATAGCCCAAAACTCACTGCCTCCATTTTTCTGAAATTTGGAAAATGTAATCCCTTCTTATAAGGGGGTGCTTGCAAATTGCACCCACTTCTGAGAAATACAAAAAAAGTTAGAGGGTTTTTTTTAATCCACATGAAAGGCGGAGACACAAAGCTTCAGATGTATGACTCTCAAGTTGAGTTCAGTACTCAAGTGAAAACCAACAGATCCAAGCAGAATTCATCATTTTCTGGAGCACCAAATCAGAATATACATTGAATCTTGCAGATTTTACAGGAGGAGCACATTATACAGAATTTATACCTTTTTTTTGGATCTCTGTATAGAAAATATAGAAGAATCTGGATTTGTTACCATTTCTCAAAAACAAAAAGTTTAGAATTTCATTTTGTGTTACGTAAAATTATCTGCTATTGAGCAAATAAAGAGTAATACTGCCTGCTTGGCTAGTGGATTCCCCTCCTGCCTCCATCACATCTACATTGCACAGTGACAGAGGGAGCGGTGAAGTAGTCATGCGCCCCGCATAATAACAATTGAATTCTTGCATTTATGTTTGGAATGTTACCAATGGCTTGATAGAGTTGTGGGGTTTGGCACCAAGAAAAGAAATACAATAAACTCACTGCAGTGCTCAATCATTCATATGCAATTAAAATCAGATCACAAATTTTAGAATTTAATCCTGATATTAAATTCAGGATTATTGGAGAACCAGTGTGTTGTAGTGGTTAAGAGCATGAGACTGGGACTCAGACGATCTGGGTTCTAGTCCCCGCTCAACCATGGAGCCAACTGGGTGACTCTGGGCCAGTCACAGACTCTCAACCCAACCTGCCTCACAGGGTTGTTGTTGTGAGGATAAGATGGAGGAGGAGATGTAAGCTGCCTTGAGCCCTTGGTAGGAAAAAAGGCAGGATATAAATTGAAAAATAAATAAATAAATAAATAAATATGGGTTTATTTTATTTTATTTTATTTTATTTGCTTTAAACTCTGCAATAGATGTGATCTACGAATATTTTTTCTCCATTCTGGAAAGAATGAGGACAATCTTCCTTCTAATACATTCCAGTGGGTTAATTATTCTAATAATAATTAAAATATTTAATTATTCTAATTAAATATTGTCCCTGTAGCTCATCCTCCACACAATGTCTTCACCCAGAATATATAGCATTCCCTTACATTGTATACAAGGGACAAGGTTCTTGCCATATTAATAAGCAACAATGAATTATCCCCTAGTTAGCACATAAGACTAGCCCATGGTTAATTTAACCCATGGTTTGTTGCCTGGCTCAAGGTTTATCTGCCCTGCCCAGGTTATCAAACAAACCACAGCTTGTTTTCTCAGTTTCTACACTGTTTGTTTCCCTCCTTCTTTGCCTGGTCCCTCTGTGTATCCCAAATGTTTCTTCAGTGCTGACATGTAGATGAGCTGGTTGTTTATTTTTACTTGCCATCTCTGTAGCCTGGCAAGAGACACGTGAACAATTGTGGGTTCACCCAGGAAGACCAAGAGTTCACAGCCCAACAGCAACGCATGGGTCTGCACATGGTTACCAAGCTGTGGTTTGTTGGTGAGGCTGTATTCACATGCCCTGATCAGCTTTCTGTGTAAACCAGGCCCAAGAGTGGAAGGAAAACCCCTTTCAAGCAGGCTCACACGGCCTGTCCTCAACAGGTCGGTCAACCAGACAGAAGACTGAGTTGTCCCTGACGAGCCACTGGAGACGACTTCCATGCTCGCTTTTTACCTTCGCTGGCTTGTCACGTCATCCTAACCCTATGGTGGTATATCAGAACAATATGTTTTGCCTGTCCCATGGCTTCTCAGTACCATGATGGCTTGTGGTGTCTTCTGACACAACTTGTGGAGGTATCAAGGCCAGAAGCAGAGCGCCACTTGGCAACAGTGGCCTGTTGCCACTCCTGCCAAGCAACTAGCTAGAAAGCACCACTGCCAGCTGCCCTTTTGCACAACGGCCAGAGCCCACCCCACCCCGACTGCCTGCTTCCCTCCCTGAAGATGTTCTTTGGGGCAGGAGCTGGCACTCCAATGGTCAGTGCTGGGGAGGGGGCATGCCGCTCGGCTCATTCCCCCACCATCCCCCTGTGCACACCAGAGAAAGCCCCTCGTGCACAGGAGCAGAAGGGGCAAGAATCCGCTGAGCCCCCCATTCTTGCTCCTGCTTGCCAGAGAGGCATCCCCAGCCCAGCATCTGTGGGGGGACAAGGGAATCAGTGGAGCAGCATGGCCCCAAGCAGGCACCGCACCCGGCTGATTCTTGCCCCTTCCACTCACCTGCTCAAGCTCCTTTCCATGGTGCCACCAGCTGATCCCCCCCCCCAACACACACACGCACATTGCCTGAGCATGGATTAGGTGCCTGATCACCTCCCTCATCCTCTCTGCTGCGCTTCAGCATCTGCACCCTGTCTGCTCCTCAGAGACTGCTTAATAGCTGCGGCAAGGCAAACTCGTCTTGTGATCGCGGCTGGCACGGAGAGGAGCCCCCCTGCTCCCCATGGCATCTCCTTGGACCAAGAGTGCAGGAGATGGTGGTTAGCCCATCAAGTTAAAAAAACTGTGCAGGGTTCCTTGTTGTGACATGCAAATCCAGCCAGCAGCTCAGGACATGGAAATACTGGCACAGCGCCACACTAGTACACCTAACTCAGCCTTCCTGAACCTTCAGATGAGCTGAACGGCAACTCCTGGCTCCAGTCTCTTGCCATGCAAGGAGGTAGAAATGTAGATGTGGAGACAGAGGGGATGAGCTGTTTGCATTTGAGTTTGCTTCTAAAGTTTCTGTACAGAGAGCCTTCTGCCCATCTGCACAAGGATAAACTGGTTGCAATAATCTATGCTCTGGTGATCGCTAAATTAGATTGTTGTGATATGCTCTATCCGAATAGTTGATTCAGAAACTGCAGCATATACAAAATGCGGCAGCCAGATTAACAACATGAACCAGAAGGTCTGGACACACTACACCAATTCTGGCCCAGCTGCATTGGCTGCCTATATGCTTCCAAATCTGATTGAAAGAGGTGGTTCTCATCTACAAAGCCCTACACAGCTTATAGCTGAGGGAGCTTCCTACCTGATGGAGCTGATGGACAATCTACCTACATACTATGATCACTCTCAGAAGCCCTCCTCCAAGTACTGCCTCCAAAGAAGGTTTGAAAAGCAGCAACAAGGAGGAAGCCCTTCTCAGTAGTGGAAATCTCTCCCCAGTGAAGCTTGCCTGGTGCCAACTTTGTCCTCCTTTCAATGCCGGGTTGACAGCCTCTGTGCGGAGACATTTAAGGATGTCTGAAATTCCCTGATAGTTTGATGGAGGTACCCATGTCTGCTCTGTATTATATACTGTTTTAGTTGTTAACTTTTTCAGCTATGTTTAAAATGTTTGGATTATGGAAAATTGTAAGATTTTTATTGTATTATATGTGTATTATGTAGACTGCCTAGGGTTATTGGACAGTAGAGAAATTGCATACAGTAAAATAAATAAATGAATGAACGAATGCTTGGAGATCCATGGAAGAAGCTGCATTCTCTAGAGAGAACTACTTCTTTCCATTTTGCACCCCTGCTTACTGCAAATGAGATGGCTTGTGAAAATCTATTTCAGTGAAGTTTTAATATAAGATATGCTGTGTGCTGAATTGTATTTCAGTGCTACTTTTTAATATTTTTGAATCTTGTATGTTTTAATGATTGTACAGTTGGGTGTGTTTTCCAGAACAAAGACTGGAAACTAAACAAAGTCATTAGAACTAGATCACAGATATTAAAGGGAAGCTGAGCTGTTCTGAGTTCAGACTCATTATATTTCTCTTGATACTTTATCCAGCTATTGACTTCATTAATGCTGCATATCATAACTGCAGTATGGTTCTTCTGGCTTATCTTGGTTGTGTTTGATATACCAACACTGTTTTAGAGTAGAGTAACAGCAACAACAATGAAACTCAGAAATAGTGGATGAAAGATGATATTATCAATAGAGAGCTACTGGTCATGATGATATTTTTCTGATGTATCAGAGGCCTCTCAGTTGGGAATGTGTAAAGAATCTGTTTTGGAGGTGGGAATTCATCAGGTTCCCGGGGCTCAACTCCCCAAACCCCATCCCACTTTCTTGGACCATGAATAAGACTTCCTGGTAAGCATGCCTAGCATTCAGACCCCACTCGCTAGGAGTCAAGTCCCATGAAGCACTGCGCCGTGGTCACCCCCCCACACACACACCGGATTGGCACCTTTGTTGGAGATGCACGTGACAAGAAAGAAGATTGCCAGTTCCAGGAGGATTCGCAGGCTTCCTATCAACTTGACTCACTCTGCAAGACAGGGTCAAGCACGAGAGGAAGCCCGTGAACTGAAGAGAGGCAGATTCAGCAAAGCTTTCTTGCAATGGTACTCTCCATACCAGCAGCTGGGGGACAGGAGCAGAAAGGTCATCGTGAAGTCGTGTCTTGCTTATCAACTCTTGCTTGTCAGACACTGGGCTCTCTGGTTGACTACTGCATGAACTAAATGCTGGATTACAAAAGCCTTTGATCTGATCCAACACTGCTGATCTGATCTGATCGGTACCCTGCTTTTCAACAAACTGTGGCATTCAAGATAGGCGTGTTGTGTGTTGTGTTGTGTTTTGTGAATTGCACCAAAAATGGGCCAATGACTTACATTTCAAGAAGTCGCTCCTGCTTTGGGGCTCTGGTGCTGATAGACGGTGCTTGGAGGGAACAATTGCAGACACCATCGTTTTAATGCCAGCATCTTCTGGAGGAAGAAGAAGATGAAGAGGAAGAAGAAGAAGAAAATGAGAGAGAGAGAGAGAGAGATCAGTAATATAGCTAGCTTACTTGTAGAAACAAGTGAGTAATGAATGGTTGAAATGAATGTATGGACTGATTCCTGGGTACTCACCATCCTTGGCAAACTCCTGCAATTTATCCTTATAGGAAGTTTGTAATAGTTGTAAAAGATGTTCAGTAGACTCTGAGACCACCCTTCGGATGCCTGACAATTTGTCTTTTAGTCCAATATACACACTGGGCAGTGTGTCATCTCCTTCACTCTTCTTGAATTCACAGTATTCCTATTAAGAAATGCCCACATACAAGTATCCTTTCAGTCTTCGGTCTTTATCCATCCACTCAGCTACCGTGGCTGGATAAAGCATCATGCTGCCTTGGTCTAGAGCCCCAGACAGACCCCAGATGCCAGTGCATTCCTCCCACAAAGGCCTTGGAACAGCAGGGCAAACTACAGAACAGCAAAAGTTGCCTTGTGTGCAATGCTGTATATCAGTGGTGAGGAATGTCCAGGCAGTGGGGAAGCTTTGGCCCAAGGAACTTCCCATTCTCCCTGCTCCCATGCCCTGCCCCTCCCTCTGCTGCCACTCCAACCCAGTTGTACATTTCTCTGTGTTTGGAGAAAGGGAAATGAGTGGGGAGGGGGAAGGCTTTGCTGGAGTGGTTTCAGGAAGTGTTCCCACTCTTTTAATATCACTCGCCCCTTGAGATCGGCGGCAGAGGCCCTCCTCCGGGAACCCTCTGTGAAAGATATCAGGAGAGTGAGTACCCGGAAGAGGGCTTTCTCTGTGGTGGCGCCCCACCTATGGAATGCGCTCCCCAGAGAGGTCCGCCTGGTGCCGCCGTTATTTGTTTTTCGGCGCCAGGCCAAGTTCTTTTTATTCAAACAATATTTTAATAATTGTTAATATTATTTATTGGTTTTAAATTTTTATAGCCAGGGTGAATCTAGATTTTATATTTTATATTGTATAGGTATGATTGTTTGTTTATTATGTTGGAAGCCGTCCCGAGGCTTTTGCAACTGGGACGGCATATAAAAACTCCAAATAAATAAATAAACCTGAGAGACTGGCACAAGCCATGTGACCCCTGAATCAAATCAAAACGAAACATTTCTCACTTCTTCTGTAGACACTGCTGAAGGGGATGGCACTGCCCAGCCCTCTCTGTGCACCCCTGAAACTATCTGCTTTCCATTCTGAGTGCACACGCCGCACATGACTGGCGCAAGTCACTTTAGCCTTGTCTGAATGTGGAGTTCATCTTTCCCTGTTGGGCAAACGCTACCCAAGCAACCAAAGCTGAGACACACAGAAGGCCGGAGCACTTGTTCAGCAGGCCTCTCAGCTCTACCCAAGGAGGCCTGTGGATCCAGGCACTGCTGACACTCCAGGGAGCATCCTGAAGCCACTACTGCCTGCGGGTTGCTGGGGCAAGACCTCCTTAGGTGAGCTCCACAAAGCCTCGCCGCTTGCCTGATCGCCTGGCTGGCAGCTCCCCTGCTGACTTGGAGCTCCTGCCAAGGATTTCCTCCTCTTGCTTTGGGCATGAGCCAAACTACTTCTGGACTGCAGAAATGAGAGGCATGTGCAGGAGTAGATGCTCATGCCAACGCAGAGCAGCCTGAACTGCTCATCAATAAAAATGAAATAGGAAGGGTACGTTCAATTTGTGTTTCATGCACCCAAATATATTCATCATTTGGGGTCAGCTACACCAATTGTACCTTTGCCCCACTATCACCCGAGGTACCTTGAGGAAGATGATGTCATTGGTGTGTGTAGCCATCTTCTCCAGCCTGTTCTTGCATTCCTCCATCGTCCCTCGCTTGTTCTCCAGGTGGATCTTTATGCCATTGGCATGATTCACTGCAGCTCGCTCTTTCTCCTCCAGGAAAGCTAGTACAACCGAGTGAGCCTTCTTGACGGCTTGTAGCAATTCGTCAAACTTTTCTTCCACCAAGGTTTTGACTTCAGATACTGAACTCTACAGGAGCACAAGTCACCACTTTATTAGTACAAATGTGGCCATGCTCTTCCCCCAGTCCTGAAAGAGGGCTCCTTCCCACAGCCGGGCAGGAATGCTCTAGCAAGGCTGGGAGCTGTCCATTACATCCCCTGGCATAAGAAAGATTACGCATTTCCCCATAACAGATTAATTCACATTTATTTATTGGAGGAGACTTCACTTGTCTCCATATCAATGGACTCGAAGTGTAATAAATCAATAGAAACAATTTAACAATAAGAACAACAAAGACATTTTTAAAAACCCAACTGTCCATAATATATTGTTAATTCGTTTTATATTTTTAATGTATTATATTTTAATGTTTTGTGAGCCGCCCCGAGGCTTCGGTGAATGGGGCAGCATAGAAATTTTCTAAATAAATAAATAAACCAGTACATAAGATGAGCAATGATAAATCAAAACCGAGCTAAAAATTGCCAGAGCAAAAAAGGCCCTCTCTCATGTCTCCATATAAAGAACGGCTCCCCACAGTGAGATGGAGAGCAGACGCCCTCCTCAGTTCATAATACCCAAGCAGGGAGTGTAAACACTCCCTCAAATATTGAGTCCTCCCCACAACAGGACTGCAAAAAACCATGTGGAAAAGTAACAAGGCTGGGATTAAGCATCCTGTGTAATGTGTGTAGCTAACCCTTTCAAGGTCAGTGATCAAGAGACATCGGAGGATCAGGCATGAGAAGTGCAGACAAAAATGTTTATGCACACATTTTCACGCAAAGTTAAAAACTGCTCTGGCACTGTGCTTCTCCACCCACACCCTGCGCCCCCTGGAGCACCCGAGGACCCCCACTGCCTGCCTGGCCCTCTTGCCTGCCTCCTGCAGCTGTCGAGCTGCCGGGTGGCAGCAGGAAGACACAGCTGCTGCCAGGCTCCATCCTCCTGGCCGCTTTTGGGCAGCCAAGCGCTAGTCCCTCTCTTTCTGCCCAAGCCCGCCAGGGCAGGCACCTGCCCACTGGACACCCAGTTGACACCTGCTTGAAGCCTGGTCGGCATGGTGTCTATGGCGCACTTCTGACTTCGGGGTTTTTACGATTGCCCGCTTAAGTGAGAAATGTGTACATCATCTAAGCAGGAACAGATGTCATTTTACTGGGCTTGGCAATGACAGTGTTTCCACATGCCATGGGGGAGGGGGGGCAATTCTTCAGGTTAGCAAGCAAAGTGGCAAAATTGCAAGGACTAATTTAAACCAGCTAAAAAGGAAGAAGTTGAGGAGGCCAGTGAAGTTAACTAAATGGGTTTAAATAAGAGGGCGGACACTTCAGAAAGAGCTTCTCAACCAAAAAGGATGGCATGATAGGAAAGATGTTCATATCTGTGCAGATGTTTCATGTATATATTCTTTTGTGTAAGAGCCATGATTTATGTCTTAAGTCATTTATAATACTTGTTTTTATTATGATTTAATGTATTTTAGGAAGATTTATGTGGGAAATGTATCTTAGATTTGTAGGGAAATGTTCACTATATTAATGTTGATATCTTTATTCTCTTCTATATTGTACACTGCCCAGAAAGCCTTATAGGGTAATGGGGAATAATAATAATAATAACCTCAGAGTTAATTTAAGATTAGAAAAAGAAGAACCTGACATTGACAGATCCATCCATCCCTACACTAGAGCTCTGATCAAATTTGCTCTTGAAGCAGGAACCTGTCAGACTAATGTAGTTCCAGATATCTCTGCAGAAGTAGATCTTTTTCAGGCTGAAGGACAGAGCAGAGCAGGGGAATGTTTTGCTTTCCTCCAGTGACTGCCAGGATAGCAAAAGGCTTTATTTCTTAAGAAGCGTTTCAGAAGATGACAATGGATTGCATTAGTCACTCCTCAGTTATTTTAACAAGAGCCAACCTTGTGGGAAACTCTTGCTATGTGGATGAGTGAGGCAGAGGTTGCCCTGCTGGTGATCTCATCAGACTGCTTCTCATCAAGGAAAATTTGCATAAAGATTGTGCCTCCAGTTTCACTCTGCCCATTTCCGAAGTGTTGGTCCTTGCACCCAATGAACTCCAGCAGGAATAGTGACCTAGTAGTGAGTTCACAGTCTATGTCATACTGGGCTGCACCCCTCTTGGAGAACCTGGCCCACAGCTTGGGAACCTTCTGGGATCCAGCCTTGCTCTTGGATGGCCAGATGGTGGCTGTGGCCAGGAATGGTTTGGCGCAGCCTAGGCTGTTGCACCAGGATGGGCTTTCTTCTGTTGGGAGATCTGACTTCCTGACCTCATCTGACGGGGTCACATCATGCTGGATTCCTGCTATGCACTATATGCGAAGCTGCTTTTGAAAAGTGTCCAAGAACTTTGGGTAGTACAAAATGCTGCAGCTGGAGTTCTGACTGAGGTCCGGTTGTTGGAGCATGGGATCCCAATAATGTTTATTTTTTGGTTCATCCAGAAAGAAGCCCTGGAGAGGCCTTCCTTTGCCCAGAGACGGCAATATTCTGATGTTATATGCTTTGCCCTCTGGTAACAATGGTTTTCTCATTTAAGTATTTGGAAATGGTAAAACACCTTGGGTGCCTTGGCAGAAAGGCAATATAGAAATGTAATGATTAAATAGATACTATCTACTTAGACTTCAATCCCATTGAGTTAAATGACATTTACTCCCAAGTAAGTGCATATAGGATTAGATTCTTAGTCCCCACATAAGGATCATTTTGTTTCCTAGGAACTTTGATTTGTATGAATACTGAACATCTGCACACACACACACACGTGCACACGCATGCACACAAACACACACTCCCCCTACAGTTGTCTTTTTCCGCTGCTCTGTATGCTCTGCTCTTCCCATATTGCATTTTTCCCTGCACTGCATTTTAGAGGCTTTTAGCCAAGCAATGTTTTGTTGTGACTTTACATCTATAATCTGCCACCTGGTACAGAGGGCTGACCCTTTTTGCAGCAGAAGGATGGGCTGAAATGCTCCTAATAAATCCACTCTGGTTTTGGCAGGGGAGGAAGGGAAATGCACCTTTCAGGGGAAGGGAGAATGCAGTCAGCAGATACATCTCTTGGGGAACATGGAAGTGGTTTACAAATTTGTGGGTGCTACAGATTGCAGAAATATGGAAATGTATGACTTGTGGATTGTGACCATAATGAAAATGGGTCACATGACCATATTTTTGGAAAGTAGGGGAAAAGAAAAGAGGAGCAAGTCAAGAAAGGAAGATCTCTGTGATAAATCACTGCCTTTAGTTCTTCTAGAAGGGAAAGAGGGTGATCAAGCCCACCCTCAGCACCCCATCATCCCTGCCAGGGGCCCTCCATGGCCCACTCTTATTGAGGGCTGGTTTGGGAACCCCCTACCAGACTGCCAGTTTGGGAGTCACAATTTAAATTTCCCAAAATGCTGTGGGAAGACTTATGTTGGTCCTTTGGGACACTTCAAAAAATTGAAATGCCAGTTTCTACCAATGGCATTGCTGCTGTTGCCACCACTGCTAGGTAAATCTGAAGAAGTCCATCCATATAAAAGTTGGGCTGGCAGAAGGCCAATCCTCTTCCAGATCCATTTGTGACAACTCAGTAAGTTCCCAAGGTCCCAAGAGAAACCACCTTATATGCAACTCTAACAATGTATCAATGACAAGACTACCCCAAAGCCTTGTTCAGTGTGGAACAACAATAAAGCTAATTCAATGCTATCCCCACCAGGGACTGGTCTTGAAATGAAGTGAGATGCTTTAGTAAAATTCATACCACAATAGACTCTGAATTCTTCTGCAGTTTAACAATTGCATTTTCGGCTGACTTCAGTTTCCAGTCATATTCTGCTTGGAGCTGAAGAAGTTCATACTGCAGAGAGATAAATCAGATGTTAGTGATAGAGATAATACAACAACGCCTCGCATTCAGGAATCAAATTATAGCATTCCTTTCTTTTGTGAACAGTCCCTGTGGGAAATGCATCCGTTTAGGGCCAAGCTTGATGTTCTGTGCAAAGCATAAATCTTGACAAATCAGAGGCATTTTTGGTCTGTAGGAAAGCTCACCTGCGAACAGGTGTTCTGGGTGAGATTTCACTCCCCGTGTAGGATCAAGATCACAGTTAGGAAGTACTCTTGGACCCAGATTTGCTTCTGGGTTGTCAATGATAGCTGCAGGTAGGAGTGTCTTTGCACAGGTTTGACAGGTATGCCACTTTGCCATTTATTTATTATATTTATATCCCACTTTATTCCTATAGTGTGATATAGAAAGGTGGCCCAGTTCTTTCAAGTTAGGCCTTCCAAAATGAATCCTTCAGATTCTAAGGAGGGGTGGAGGGGAGTTGACTTTGCAGTTTCAAGGTTACCAAGTAAAGATGTTTAAAAACAATTCATCTTGTAAAAGGAAGGACATATTTCATTGCTGAGGGGAAGGAGATAGAGAAAGAGTTCGTTTGTTTGGAAAAGGGAAAGGGGGGAGGAGGAAAGAGAGCGAAAGATCTGCTCCCAGCAGGCAGTTTATATAGTTCTTCTCTCCATTTTAATCCCATGACAACCCTGTGAAGCAGGTTATGCTGGCAATCAGTGACTGGCCCAAATTCTCCTCTTCAGGGCTGAGTGGGGACTAAAAGCTGTATCTTCCAAATCCCCATCTGACAGGTTTAACCCCATCTATGTCACACTCTCCCCTCCCTTTTCTTAGAGAAAATAGATCGGGACACTCTCTTTGGCCTCATTTAGAATAGATTACTGCAATGCACTCTGCATGGGCCACCCTTGAAAAGTATTCAAGTCTTCACCCAGTGCAAAGTGCAGCAGCTGGAATGTTACCTAGTTTTGTTTTTGAAGTATATTCCCCCAATGTTGTTTACCCTGCACTAACTGCAAGTTGGTTTTGTGGGCCCAGAACAAATTATTAGTTTGGGGCCAGGTTCCCTAGAGGGCTTCCTTTCTTGTATGAACTTGTTCCAACACAGTTCATAGAGCAGGATCTGGAGTCTTGCTCTAATTCTCATTATCTTCATTTTTTTCACATTTCATGTGCAACCCCTGAGCTAAAGAATACCCTCCTCACTAATGGATCTTCTGTAAAATGTGAAAACAGTTTTTCTGTCACCAGCCTTTTGGGTTGTTCTGAGCTTTTGCTGTGGGTGCATTTTTTGCTAACCTTTTAGCTCCATGATGCTAACTGTCATATAATTCTAGGTGGTCAAGTCTGATGATGATAGAACATTATTTAGGGTAGTTAAGACAAAAAGGGACTGTGAGGAACTCCAAAAGGATCTCTCCAAACCATGTGAATGGACATCAAAATGGCAAATTTAGTACAGTGAAAGTAAATATAAAGTTAAAAGATTCCAACTGCAAGTGTAAACAGATGGGAGTGGAGCTAGTTCTGACTGACAAAGAAAGATCAGATACGGTGGACACCTTGATTAAAATGTTAACTTAATGTGTGGCTGCTATGAAAAAGGAAAACTTCATGTCAGGTATAATTAGGAAGTGATTGAAGATAAAGCTGCCAATGTCATACTACCCTTATAGAAATCTATCATGCAACTACACTTTTCTGATTAAAGTGAAAAAAGAAGTGGAAAAGCAGGACTGCAGCTGAACATTAAGGAAACAAAAATCTTGACTACTGAAGAATTATACAACTTTAATGTCAACTTTGAAGAAGTTGGCATTGTGAAATGTTTTATATACCTTGGCTAGGAGGTAAGCAATCATCAGTTCAAAGGGAGACTGCAGCCAAGAAATGATAAGACTGGGACAAGGAAGGCAGCAATGAAGGAATTAGAAAAGATAATCAAGTGTAAGTATGTTTCACTGGAGACCAAGCATAAGATCATCCGCTCTCTTGCATTTATAATCACTACATTTGAGTGGTAAAGGTGTACGATGAAGAAACCTGACAAGAAGAAAAATGATATATTCAAGAAAAGTGTTGGAGGAGAGTTTGTATATGCCTCGAACTGACAAATCAAGTGGGTCCCAGATCAAACCAAGCCAGAATTATCCCTGGAAGTGAAAATGGCAAAAAATGAAGCTGTTGTTCTTCAGGCCCATCGTGAGATAGTAAGATGCAAAGACAATAATGCTAGGTAAAACGAAAGGCAGGAAGAGGAGGAGGAGACCAAAGACGAGATGGATCAGTTCCATAAAGGAAGCCACAGCCTTGAGTCAACAAGTGCTGAGCAGGGCCATCAAGGACAGGGCATGTTGGGGGTGGGGGGTGGGGGGGCTTTCATTCATAGGGTCACCCTAAGTCAGAGACGACTTGACAGCATCTAAGATTAACAAAAACCACACTGATAATACTGTGCTCAGTTCTTGTGACCACACCAAAAAATATATACTCCAAAGCTGGAAAAAGTGTGGAAAAGAGCAGCTAAAACGATCAAGGGGCTGGAACAACTTCCCTATGATGGAAAGGTACAACAGCCAAGGAAAAAAGAAAGGAAGGGGAGACATGATATAGGAGTTCAGAATTAGGCATGGTGTGGAGAAAGTGGATAATACTAGAACTAGGGCTCTTTCTCCTGAACAGGTACTCTGTTGGCAGTGGACAGGGCCCAAGCCAACAGTGAGCACAACCAGCCTCAAAAGCAGATGGCTTGTCCCTTTACCACCCGACCTCTCTCTCCCATTACCTTCTCTCTTGCTCACATTTCCCATCTGCCTCTGTCTTCCTTCCCACCCAACAGGCCACCAAAAAAGGGGCAGATTACTCGTGTCAGAGATCACAACTGACCACATGCTGAAAGCTTGTGAAAGTAGGCCAAGGCCTGCATGAAACTAAGCTGCCCAGCCCCATTTTAAATCATATAATTTAATGTTATATTTGTATGTCTTGAGATAAGGACCAGAACCGGATTCAGAACAGTAAACGGAGTTTTGGTTTCATTCCAAGGGTTTCAACCTCTGGGAGCGAAAGGCAGCAAAGCAGAGATAGTAAGAAATCAAACTAGTGGATGGTGATGAAGAAGCTGGCATGAACTGCTTTGATGTAAATGTGAAATATGAAATAATACTTATCCTCTCCTGGAGAACAGGAAGACAGTCAGAAAAAGCAAAGAGTTCACACCCACCACACGGCTAGTCATAACGGCAATTAATGTGCATCTCCACCTAAGCTGAGTAATTAACAGCCATCTCTGGAATTATTTTCATGTTAGAAAAGCCTCAGGCTTGGAGTGTCTCAGCGTGGAAATATGGGGCATCGAACGGATCATTCAGACAGAGCAAAACAGTTGTCCTGGTCTGTTTAAAACTGTACCAAACTTCAAGCAAGCAGTCTCAGACTATGGACCACTCTTGAGATGATAGTTTTAGGACTACTTTTTAAACTTGATAAAGTATATCTGTTTGCTTTTTGCTAAAGATCTGCATGAGGAATGTAATGGCTTGCAGCCTTGATTTCTACCCTTAAAGTGACCTTTAAAGTAATTCTAAATACAACTAAATCCGATTACACAACTCTGAGATCTTTGGAGAAAGGTAGGATATCAGTGTGAGGATAAAAATAATACTGCATCATCATAAGCATTCACACATGCACTCTATTACTACTTTTTCACCGTCTCCATCTGGTGACATAAAGACCATTCTGAGTGAAAGTTTCAAGAGTTCTTAATTGACTTCAGACAGCTTTTCTCATGGCTCAAGCATTCAGAGATTTCAGTGAGCTTAATCCAGAAAGATTGATTGCTATCTAGTCAGTCCAGCAGTTCGAGAAAGCAGGGCAGAAAGAACCTTCATAAAAGCTTGGAAACCAGAGCATCGGGAAATGAACCTATGGAGGGAGAACAAATACTTCTCTGGAATACAGTAAAGATCCCTCCACTTCCTGTGCATGGATCCAAATGTGCATTTGATACCCAGTCACAGCTTTTCAAGCATCTGCATCCAAGCACCAAAAGCTGATCTATGCCAAGGTCTGCATGTGACTGTCAGCAGCCAGCTTCCCGCTTCTCCACATAGCAAAAAGCACCATTGCCATGAGCTTAGAGGAAATGCAAGCGGGCCCTGAGCACAGACCACACATGGTAATATGGCCATTTTCTAACAGAAAGCAGGCCAAGTCCCACCTTTGCTTGTCCAAAATTGCTAGACATTTCCTCCTTATTAAAATAAATATGGACAAAATTTCAGAATATGGCTGCTACAAAGCTATGAAACCCCAGATCTCCCAAATGGACACCATAACCCTAAGCATGCTTACTCAGAAGCAAGTCTCACTGTGTTCAAGGGCGCCTTCTCCCTAATGAGTATGCCCTAAACGTCTCTCTAGCAAGAACTGCTCTGCTTCACTCTGGCCTCTCACTGCAAGCAAGCCATGACCATGTGGAAGGGAGAGCTATCAGGTTCCATCCTTCCCAGCAACTCAGCATGCCCGATGGCATTCCTGCTGCACCACCACATTGGCGATAAGCCCAAGTCCACGATTTACCTCCTTTTCTCTCCTGGCCACTGCACAGGTCACAGCCTTGTGTCCCTGGTGTTCATCAGTAAGGCACTCCTCACAGACACAGACAACATCAGTATGGCAAAACCAGTTAAGGTGCCTCTTGTGGGCTTCACAACTCTGCATGTCGATGTCCTTCAGCGGATCCATAAGCTTGTGAGTCTGTAGTTTGGCATTTTCCAGGTGAGGCCGCAAATGGTCCTGGCAATAATTGACCATGCAAGTCAGGCAGGACTTCACTGCCTGCACCTTCCCGGCCAAGCAAAAGTCACAAAGAACCTCTTCTTCTTCCACTTCTTCCCCTTTCTTGATCACAGCAGGCTGACCTGGTGGTTCCTCTTTGGATTCACTTTCAATCACCCTGCCTCCCAAGTCGGTTCCATTGCTTTGGCTGTCTTTCCTTTCAGGTTCTGACAGAGGCTCCTTTTCTTTTCTTAGTCCTACCTTCTCACACTCTTCCTCACAGATCTGGGGTCCATTTGCAGCTGGGATGGAGTCATTGCATGCCTGTTCTTGAGACAGCAGCTCAGGACAACTTGATTCCAGGTCAGCCATTTTCTAATATTTCCTGATTGGAGCGGTCTCTGTAACTCCAGCAGCTGCTGCTTTCTCGGGTCTTTGTGCTGTTGCTACACTCAGTCAAGAAATGAAAGAACAGTCACACCTGAACACTCCTAACAGGCTGGGTGCCTCAGGATATTAACTCCTTCCTTCCACCTTCCAGATGCGTGACTGAAAAATTACATGGCTTATGATCCAATAAACTAAGTAGGTAGCATGATTGTTCACTTCCTGTTAAGAGATCTGTAGGTAAACAACAGCCTGAAGATGACATTATCTCAACGTGAAAGGCGTGGGCCCCAAATTTCCCCCACCCCTCTCCCAGAAAGGCTGGCACATGGGTCAGGAAATACCTGGAACAGTTTACATATCCCTTAACTAAGCTGCATTTTTAGTGATGCTGATTAGCCAACGTTTGCCTTTCAGGAACTGGAATGTGGCTTGGGAGGACATCAGGTGAGAAACAAATGTGTATAAACATATAAAAGTGCAAATATGTATGCCTGTTTCAGCCTGCTCCTGCCAAAGTCAAGACACAGTATCAACAAGACCTTTTATTGCTGAAATTCCAGTTAGGGGCTCTCACCTTTCTCAGAAGCAATACAGATACTCCAACCCAGATTGTGACAAAATCCCAGACAAAGAGTCGTGGGAACAAAAGCCAACCCTGAAAGGGCGGCCCAGCAAGGGAGTCACACAAAGTTCAGACTTGACCTTTGGCTTTCTAGGTTGTCAGTGCATTGTCCCCTGCAGGTGTAATTGGAACTGACAGAGCCTACCCTGTAAGGATTGGGATCGGACATTGGTACCTGGCAGGGAAGCCTGTCTCTCACATGCTTATATGCCTAATGGGGCACTTCTGCTCTGCCTGATTCAGCAGAGGACCAGAATAGGCACCTCTGAAGCACCCTCTTCAGCAAAGAATTCCTCCTATGGTCTGTTTCCAGGGATAACATCCTTGGCTGATAACAGGAGCCTCCCTCAAGGTCAAGTCTTCCAGCTGTGGGAAGAGGCTGTATTAGTCTCTAGTGCCTGTGTGCTAGGGAGTGGGAGGCCAGGCACACTTGGGCACTCCCACATCTCATGGCTGGGTCAAATCTTCTGCTTCGGCCTGTGAGTAAGGCTCCATGAATGCAGCTAAAGATTCCTGCAGACCAGAGCAAGGTTCACAGTGCCCAACCATACCTGTTTGGATCCTTTAATGTATGTAAAACTGTTCATCTGTGGGTTCTTGTTTGGATATACCTTTCTCAGGATCTATTCTTTTACTTAAGCAGCTGTATATTCCCATACACTTTTCTTTCCCTTTTTAATTTATTTTCTTACCAGCAACTGTAATTGCTTTGAAAGAGGCTGGTGCTGAAAACTGTAGGTTCAAAGGATCTGTTTGAAATATGGGGGCTCACACTGCACCTCTGCCTTGTATTCAGGCTTTTGTGCCAGTTTTTGTTTTTTTTATCTCTTGCCTCTGATAACTGCAATTTGTCACAGTGCCCAGGGCAATTCCCCAAATTGACAAATATACCTACATTCCATAAAGACTGCCTGCCCCTGGCCTAAAGTTCATTAGATGATTTTTTAAAAATGTACTTACAAATGAATAGAGCCCCTGCTGATAAGTTTACAGTCTAATACCTATGATACAAAAGGGAAAAGGCATAAGGAACAAACAAGGAAATGAGAAAATATAGACCGTAGTTTTTCAGGAAGGGAAACGTGGCTGAATGAAGCAGAATGAATCTAGAAAGTGAAGGGCTTGGCAAAGTTTTCTGAGTCACGAAGAGCTAAACAGCCAGAAGCAGAGCAAGTTAGGCCAGACTTTTAACAGAATAAGACCACTAATACGAAGGAGCATAGCTAGTCCTTTTTATATATGCAAATTCATGCAAACAGAGCAAAAAAGGAAATTTGTTGGGCTGTGCATGGCAGCTGGACAACATTTTCTCTTCACAGGCTGAAGGCTCTGGGGGCAACTGTGCCAATGGCCACTCCCCAGACTACTGAATGGGGAACAACCTGCAGCTTGGCAGCCACATAGCCCCTGGGCCTGCATTTAGCAGCTATGGAATCCTCCTGTTCCTTTCCTTCCTCATTTTTGCATTCTTACTGCATTCTACACTTTCTTGTTAAAGGGGAAATGAAGCAATCTTTTTATTCTGGGGAAAGAACTAGCAAAGGACATTTCCAATCGAGGAACTGCACTAAAAATTAGTGTTACTAAATAAGAATCTGCTCATTGAAATACATTGCACGACTCTAGCTCCATCCACCTCTGGCACTGGACCGACCCGCTCCTGTTTCTAACCATGCCCACTGCCATTAAGTGACCCCCCCCCCAACCAATCATCTCTGTAGGAAGGCGGACCTCCTCACCCCTGATTTTCAATAATCCCATTAAAAAGGTGTTTTTATAATCCTCTTCCATACTGCCAGCAGCTCTGTTGAAATAATACACTGGTCATGATGTGGTTAAAGATTGTGATCAAATTAGGGATGAGATTTACAGTAGCTGTGACACTATGTACATTTACTTGAGAGCATATGTAGGGTGTTCCTTATATGATCCTTTCCTTATGTCACCATGCATGGTGCATTAGTAAGTGTAATCTGACAGGTCTGAAGCTGAGCTTGGATTAAGACCCAGCTCCAGGTCTGATGGATGTTCACACATGTACCTGGCCCCAGAACCCCCTGCCAGCCAGAAACAAAACAAGTCAGGCCAACACTAGGACTTACAAGCATGGCAGGGGATGCTCAGATTCCAAATATTCAGTTTGCCTTCAGAGCTAACAGTGAACCCAAGAAAATGTTTGAAGGGTTTCATCTCATATTTTTCTCCATCATTCTTTCCTTCACTCCCCAGCCTTGGTTTTCTCTGTTTCCTCGTGTGCGTGAGAACTGCACCAATGCTACTACTGTCAAGACATAGCTTGCAAAGAAATTTTACATTTTTATCATTTCTGTAGGGAAATGTGTGACCTGACTTACATGCAATGACAACCCATGGATTAATTAACTCATACGTTGTCCTACTTAAGAGTTAACCCACAATTTGACTGCCAGCCAATTGAGCAAACCAGAGGTTGTCCCCCCTTCCTGCCCATTCCTGGGTTGTTTGGTTCCCAGCCCTTTCACATGCACCCTCCATCTACCCCTCAAGATCTTGTCACACTGTAGCAGTGGCATATAAAGCAGCTAGTTTTATTCACTGCTTTTGCTCACCGCCTGTATAGCTGGCACAACATGAAGAATTCCCAGTTCTGGGTTCACATGTAATGGTAATTACAACACAGACTTTACAACCCTGCAACAAACCATGGGTTCTCTTTGGGGAATGTTTGTGGTTAATTACTTGTAATTAACCTATAGTTTGGGGTTTATACATAATAAGAACCCATGCTTCAGCAAGCAGTGGTTAATTAAACCATGGCTTGTTATCATGTGTGAATCAGATGCAAAGTATGTTGAGCTACTGTATGTCTTTCATAACTGTATCTCTGTGAACTTGGATTGTGGGCACTGAAAGGCCCACACAGAATCTCCAGGCAATAACCCAGCAACCCTATTTGTTGGTGCATTGTTTCTTAGAAAAATGGAAGTTACCTTTATTATGCTTCTGGCATCTGTCATATGTGCTTACCAGAACCTGTTTGTTGAACCCAGGTGTTCTATAATTTTCTCATAATTATAGAACACCTGACATACATTTCAAGGTGAATGCCTTTCTAAAGCTGATTGCACTATCTGCTGTGCTGACTCATGCCCCAGAAGGACTTGGTTGAAACATATCCTATCATTTTGCATTGCTATGTAAATATGCCTGCAGAAAAGGTTCATTAAGCTGTTACTTAGGACTCTGAGTCTCAGATTGGTTGGGCAATGATGAACTCCATGGGCAACCTCTCCTTGAATCCTCCACCCCAAAGGCTGACTTTTCATTCGGAAAATGCAGCACTGACCTCCAAGTGAATACTAGCATTCCACTTCTGGCCTGAAGAACCTTGGGACTCTGTAGCACAAAATTCATATGACATAGAAAATCTTTATTAGATCATGCAATGATTAGAGAAACAAGCACAGAAGGGTTCAAATGTTTAAGACCAGTAATGCTGGGAAAGAGAATGTTTTGATCTTTTTCCTATGTTGTTCCTATCCTCAAAGATGTCCTTAGGACAGTCATGCAGCTGGAGTTGGGAGGGATTAGACTGTTGGAAACTTAAACCCAGATTCTACCCATCAGTTGGCCATTAGGTCCAATGGATGACTTTAGGACAATCACGCAATCTCAGCCTAACCTACATTGCAGAATAGGTATGAGGATAAAATGTAGAGAAAGAGGGCTCCCTGAATTAACTGGGGAGCCTTGCAAGAAAAAAATAGTGGAATATCAAGATATTTGGAAGTGGCCTGGAGATGAGCCGTCCTTTATCTGAACGGAAAAAAGACAGACAATATCTAAAGGAATCCTGTAAGTGAAGGACAATCCAGTTGAAATAAAGTCTAAAGGTACAAAACAAAAACATGCCAAATCAAAAAATAGTAGAAAGATGGCCCTTTTAAAAAAGGCTATGCCAGGAAAACGAACATGATAGGCTAAAGGTCAAAAACAGAACATCCCATCCTTTGCCATGACACATGGAAGGCTGTCCGAGTGGGCTGACAGAAAGAGATATATAGAAAAGATACCCAGTTTTAAGAACGGGGGTCCCCAGGAAGAAGTTGAAGAGGAAAAAAAGTTCAGAGCAGAGGGATAAAAAGAGCTGGTGAGAAAAATCCCGCTGAATCCTGCCTTCGGAAAACCTCTATTCAGGCATGTGTATTTCAGGCCCTGATGGGCTTTTCAGGAGAAAGGTCAGGGTTCGCTGGTGGTTCCAAAAAGAGCATCTTCCCACTGCCTTGAGCCTTGGAAGGCTTCACAGTGGGTTGAAACCATGAGCTCTTCAGAAAACCTTCCCTAATGCGGCATTTCAAAGATCCGCCCTGAGTTATGCGCATTTTACCAGCCAATCCGATTGGTCCTTGTCCAACACCGTATTCTTCTACTATGAGGAGGACGCTGGTTCGCATCTATAGATTTGACGAATTTGTATTTCCATATACGCATCCATCTCAACTATACCCCCTTCCAAGACAGTTCTGATTCCTTTGCATTCCATTTGTTTTCATTCAGTCCAACCCCAGGACCAAGAGTATTTGCCATGTGTATGGCTGGTGTGTGCACACACTTGCGACTCCAATGAGTACACTTTTACCCCTACTTACATGCCTGGCTACTTTTATCTGCTCCTAAGAATGACCTACTCTATTCCATCAAAAATACATGCTCTACTCTTTCACTGTTTTGGACTTTGCATTAATGCATATAAGTTAAATAGGCGGGAGGACACTATACAGCCTTGCTGTACTTCTTTCCCAATTTCAACTCAATCAGCAGTTCCATGTCCAGTTCTCAGTGTTGCATCTTGACCCACATAGAGGTTTCTCAAGAGACAAATAAGATGGTCTGGTACTCCCATCTCTGTAAGAATTTGCCACAATTTATTGTGATCCACACAATCAAAGGCTTTAGCATAGTCAATGAAGCAGAAGTAGATGTTTTTCTGGAACTCCCTAGCTTTCTCCATGATCCAGCATGTTGGCAATTTATCTCTAGTTCCTCTGCCACTTCAAAACCCTGCCTATACTTCTGGTAGTTCTTGGTCCACATACTGCTGGAGCCTAGCTTGTAGGACTGTGAGCAAAACTTTGCTTGCATGTGAAATGAGTGCAATGGTGCGGTAGTTTGAACATTCTTTGGCATTGCCCTTTTTTGAAATTGGAATGTAAACTGACCTTTTCCAATCCTGTGGCCATTGTTGAGTTTTCCAAATTTGCTGGCATATTGAGTGTAGCACTTTAACCACATCGTATTTTAGTATTTTGAATAGCACAGCTGGAATACCATCTCCTCCACTAGCTTTGTTGTTGTTCAGACTTCCTAAGGCCCATTTGACTTCACATTCCAGGAGTCCAGCTCAAGGTCAGCGACCACCCCATCATGGTTATCAGGGACATTAAGATCTTTCTTTCTTCTGTGCAATCTTGCCACCTCTTCTTAATCTCTTTTGCCTGTGTTAGGTCCCTGCCATTTTTGTCCTTTATCGTGACCATCTTTGCATAAAACATACAAGCTCCTATACCTATTCAAAATTCTAAATCTAACATCCAAGAGGAGCGTGAAATGTCTACAGCCCCGTACTGTAAAACTTCCCCTGACAACATGGCCAATTACTTAATGGCCACAACTACTGCTTGGACCCTTGAATCCAAACCATCCTATAAGCAGCACTGTGTCTTAACACTAGGCATTCTTATTCCACCAAATGGGCCAAATCCAAGAGTTTTGTGAAGGATCACTCATTCAAATCAACCACAGCATCCATACAAAAGATAGTAGAGTTCCTGCAGTGCCTGCACCAAAAATGACTTAAACCCAGCTCTATCAAGGAGTACCTGTCTGCAGTCTCCACCTCCCAGGGTCCCACTGAAGACTCCTCAACCTTCTCAAACCCCCTTCATGACAATCCATGAAGGATCTTAACAACCCAAATCCTTCCATCCAATCAGTCATCCATCATGTTGCACAAAGAGAATATGGTCCTCCGTATGGACCCTGCCTTCCTCCCTAAGGTTTCTTCTAACTTCAACTTAAATTAAGAAATGCTGCTTCCAGTATTCCATCCATCACCCTATACAGACATCAAAAGAACTCTTCACACGTTAGACGTCCATAGAGCATTGGCATTTTACCAATCCCATACCTAATAAATTTGCAAGATGACATGCCTATTCATCAAATAGGTAGACCAGTCCAAAGGAGAGCTGATCATTTCACAACACCTAGTGCATGGCATCATAAAGACAATTAAATTAGCATACCAACTAGCAAACTTGGACTGGCCAGAACAACCCAAAGCCCATTCTACCAGAGTAGTATCAGCATCGACAGCTCTCCACGCAGGCATATCATTAGATGCATTGTGCAGGGCAGCTACATGGTTGACACCATCCACATTCATCCACCACTATTGGCCTGAAGTAAAGGTCAGACAAGACTGTTCTTCCAGCCGTGCCATTCTGTCATCCATCCTTCAATGACTACACCTCCCAACACCTTCATTGGTACACTTGATAGATACCCACATGTGTGATGCATTGAGGCCACAAAGAAGAAAGACAGGTTGCCTATCTGTAACTGTTGTTCTTTGAGTGGTCATCTGTGCATTCACACAACCCACCCGCTACTCCCACATCAGTGCCGGTGGGCTTTTCTCTTAGCTGCCCTTTACCTGGTGGTAGGAAAGTTAGGGTCCTAAAAAGGGCAAACACCAGTCTCCAGATGGACTGGATGTTTTCAGTCTTCCTGAAAACAGGCACTGTGCAGGCTGAACCTTTGTCTCTTAGAAGGAAGAGTGTGGCTTAAATGGTTGCTGCTTCTAGATTAAAATTTGGCAGGATTGCAAATGGGCAAAAAAAGAAAAAAATGCTTTAGGGATTTGGTCTAATTCACTGGGCCATCCTCACTCATTTTTCATCTCTAGCCCTCTCTGGCCATGCAGACCTAACTTTCATTTTCACCTCCGAGATTATTACCAATGTTTGATCTCATCGTTTTTTTCTAATGCAATCCAACTCTTGATTCATTCTTTGATCAGATTCTACCTCGATTATTGCTATATTATTCTTCTATGCTTTTGTTTTTGTTCTCAGTTTTTGTACTTTGCTTTGTCTTGAATCCAACCACTTGGTTTATGCTTGGTTTATTCTCTGGCATGATCATTCTGATAATCTGAAACCCATTTCCCTGCCTCATTTTAATTTTCTGTTTTAGTTACCATATTATATTTCAGTTTTAATTTACTGTAAAAGTAATTATGAAAAAGGTTCCGAAGCAGCTGAAATACTGATTTGTGTTTAGCATTGATTTATATTCTTCAGTTTAGTAAAATACAATAAATATACATTATTATTACATTAAATTTCTATACCACCTGTAGACAAAGCTCTCTGGCCAGTTCACAACATTTTTGTCACCCATCCAGATTTCAACCAAGCCCAGCTCTGCTAAGCTTGCAAGATTAGGCAGGATCAGGCACTTCAGACTATGCATACAAAGCTTTAGAACAAATTCTCTGCAGAGCAGGAATATTTCCATGCTCATACACCAAACAGTAAAAACAGTATCTCCCTACACTTATTAAAGCATGTTTGCCCTTCAGTCACTGTTACCTTTGCTAGCACACGCATTGTTCCATCCCCAGATGGCTTTGTGTGCTTCATCCTGCTCCAGTTTCATGGTGTGTGTGCTCTCTGCTATGCAAGAAATAAAAAATAAAAAATCTCAATATCTATAGCTGTACAGATCTCACCCTTGAATAACCAGTGACCCCACCTACTGCAACATATTCCTGGAAGATCATAATTTAAAAGCAAGCCTAACATGTGCTCCTCACCCCCCACCCCACCCAGTGTAAGAGATCATGCATGTGGGCCCACCTTGCTACTCCAAACGAAATCATTGCCGTGCTGGAATTGGCACATTTGGCGAATGAGCTCAAATCACAGAGGGGAAATTATAAAGAACTAACCGAAGTCGGAAGAGGGGAAGCTGAAGCAGAGGAGTCCTGCATGTGAAGCCACACAACAGCTGGGCAAGTTTTGGTTTGACTAACTGGTCAAATTGGTTTTGACTAATTGAGGATAGCACTGCAGCAGAAGAGAAGAATCAGCCTCTATTGACTTTTGTCTAAAGCAAAGATGGAAACATATTTACAAAGCTGAGAGAAGTTGGACTATCTCTAGGAGGCATTATCAGTGTGAAGAACTTTTCACAATAGGCATCCATTCTGTCATGTCTGCACATTGCGCTGAATGGGTACAGGGAAGATTATAGCCCATATTCAATGGTTGAGTGTGGGTTGTTGCTGAGCCATGGGTTATTGTGTTGCCTGAATGTGGCTGAGATAACAAACCATGGGGAAGAACTCACAGTTTACAACTCAGCAACAAACCATGGCTTCTTGTCTTGGATTGTTTGTGATAAACAAGCCATGGGTTGTTAGTACAGCGGGGGTCAGACAACACAATAATCCACAGTACGACACACAGTTCTGTGACAACCCTTACTCAGCACAATCTTAACCCTTCATTATGGGTTGTGCTGTCTTCTGAGTGATGTGAGTTGCACTGTCTTTCAGCAGGCAGATCCCCCCTTGAGTCCGAAGTCAGAGTGAATGTCCATGGCTGTCTGTGGCTGAGGGAACTGGGACTCTTCAGCCTTAAGAAGGGGAGACTCAGAGGGAACCTGTTAGTGACATGCAGGTATGTGAGGGGGTGGCACACAGAGGTGGGTTTTGACCCCTTTCCCCCTGCAGTGGAGGGTAGGACATGTTCCAGTGCAGCAAAGCTCAGGGAACCAAGGTTCAGTTTGAATGCCAGGAAGTACTTCCTGATGGTTAGAACCCCCGGGGCATGGAATGGGCTTCCACAGTGGGTGGTTGAAGCCCCACCGGTGAGGGTGTTCCAGGATAGGCTGGGTATGCACATAGTAGGCGTATCATGAGGGGAGCCAGCTGGAGCCGGGGGTCAGACTAGATGACCCGGGAGACCCCTTCTGACTTGCTCTGTTTCTATGTTTCTATTTCCATTTTGATGTAGCTTAGCCATTTAGGATATGTCAGCTTTTGTTTAGCCCTTTCTATATTTTACATTAAGTTATTGATCTAAACCAGCAACAGAGAATATTACTTATTGGGTGGATTAGAAGTATAATTAATACGGATAGTCCCTTCTTCCCCCTTTTCTCTTAGCAAACAACCATCAGACATCTATTTGTATGATGATCCTTGTGCAAGCAGCATGGCTGAGTGACCGCAGACGGCTGGGCAAATTTTGAACCTGGACCTATCTTTAGGCAGAGTGGGACAGTCGCTGGGGAGCCACAGAGTCGCGGCAGGGGGTTTGGAGGAGATAGTCAGTAAGGCTCAATGGGCACTCTGCTTGGACTGTACTTCTGCAGTTGGAGTGGAGGCATGAGGTTATCCTTTCATCGACTGTCTCGGGTGACAAAATGTCTTGGGCCAGCCCTGGCCAGGCCTGAGAAGAAGGTGACATGGAGGGACACTGGCAGCCTGCAGCAGGACGTAGCGAGAGGGAGCAGTGCTGAGGAAGGGGCTGCTGTGAGCCGAGGTTCCTCCTTTGCACATTCAAAAGCCACAGGCCTTTTTCCTTGCAAATCATTCTTTAGTGGCCAACAGGCACAAAGCACCCAGAATGTATCTCTGAGCATACACAGAGTGGTTGGTTGAACCCAGCCTCGTATTCACCTCCAGGAACTCGCCTTACAAGCATGTCTGGCCCCCAACCCTTTAGGAGGGGCCTTCTGAGAGCAGGCACTCCTCCTCTCTGTGTGCTGATCCTCTAATTGGCAGGGGTGTGTCATGGGGTGAAGAATCATGCCTGCCCCATCTGAGTCTGAGAATCTCCCCTGTCCCAAGTCCCTTCCCACCAGCTGTTATTCTCAGAGGCTGCCTGCCACCTGGGGAGTCTGTCCCTGAGACAAGCTTCAAGTCCCACTTTCTTAGGCCCACTCCTGATCTTCAGCACCTTCTGATTCTGATTCTTCTGCGATCCAGCCAGCAGTCCTTGAGAATGGGCACCAAAGCAGCCATCATTCTCACTCACATCGAATGGGCCATAGACAACAGAAAGCTGCTTGCACTGAGGCACTATAGGACCTGGGCGTTCACCTAGAAGCAGCAGAAGTTGTTCCAGTATAACCCAAGCTTATTCTAAGATCCTGAGGACTACATATGCCAATGGTCATGCACTTTCCTTCTCCTCTCAACATCTCCTGTTGGTTCCAGTGCCACTTTCTTGCCTTGTCCTGGTCCAGCTTGGGCGAGAGAAACGGAATAAAGTTACCTAGATGATCTGGATGGTTCTCTCTATGCAACATCACTCTGGCTAAATCATGTACCCCATTTCAGACCATGGATTCTATTTATACTCTGTGGTGTAGCTTGGGTGAAAAGAATTCTGCTAGGGGTCAGACCTTGGGCAGAGATCAAGTTAGGCCAGGTCTGATTCTTTAGGAAGAATCAGTGGTAAGAGAGCTACACCTTGGGAAGTTCCAAGTGGTGCTGGGGCTGGAAGCCACTCAGGGTTGTCTGTATGTTGTTTCAATAAACTTCAGAACAAGACTGAAGCTTAAACAGAAAATTCTGGTCTCCTAGCTCTACATTGCCTTCAAGAGGCCTGGTCTGTCACAACCATCTCAGGTCGGGACAATGTGCCTTTATGACCTGCGGGTGGTAATGGAACTTCTTCTGCATGTGGGGGACACCCCCTTAGCTTCCTCTGGAAAAACTGGTTCTAGGAAGATGGAAGCTTCACAACCTCTTCTCAGGACAAGGGGTCAGAATCCTCCAGGGATGGTGGTTCCTGACCAACCCATCAAGCAGCTCTTTGGCAATCTGGTGGGAGTACAATTTACATGAGGAAGGTAGCGTGCGTGGCATTCAGACCTCCTCATTTGTTGAGATGGGAAAAAAGTGTCCATGCATCAGCTGCAGTAGGGGACTCTCTTTCTCTGTGTGTATGAGGGACAGAAAGGATGCTCGACCGAGTCGACTGTTCCAGCAGCACAAAAACAAAACTGTTCATGGACTGGAGTCTTTTAACATGCTTCTAACGTCATCCTTTTAACAGGGCTGGTGGTACCACACTAAAGCAGGCCAGAGTAAACGCTCTTCTGTACTTAGGAATAGTTAATGTATACTGGGATAGGGCTGCACTGATTCAAATGTTATGTCGATTATTGCAATAAGTTGAGGAAACTGAAGAACATGAATATCTTACCAATCATCTTCATGGGATGGCCCCAACTTCTGATACTGTGAGAGAGGATGAAAAACATATTTTTATTCACTTTCTGTATACCATGTAGAATTTTATACATGCTCTGTCCCACCCCACTGTACATTTTTTCTAAACTAACGAGTCCCATACATTTTTTAAAAATTAAATATATATATATATATTATTTTTGTAAGGAAGTTGCTATTTCTGATTTAGGAGCATTAGGAAGTTATCAATGGAATAAGAATTGCTCTTGATAGAGAGAGATTCTCAAAATGGATCACAAACTGTGAAGAGACAGCAGCTGCATTTTAGTTGGGTTTGGTTTTGCGAGCCTCTATTCCTCGACATTCCTGTTGTTGAAGTTCCTCCAGCCCCTCAGTCATTACACATTTTTGTACCTTTTCCAAGTCTGGAATATTCTGAATCCTGTGGAACTCAAGTTCTGAGAACTGGAAACAGAACTCACATTCTGAGCTCTCCAGTTCCCCCTTTCTCCCATGCTTTGAAACTTTTCATTTTCATTTTCATTTCAATTTATGTTTCTATCCCACTCCATAGCTCTTTGGGCTCTCTGAGTAGTTTGCAAATTCCTAAATACATACATTTTACCAAAATCCAAAATAAAAAATACATAATCCAGTGAATCAAAACTGAAAATATAATATCAAAGAACAATATCAAATATCAAATGACTTCAGGTATGAATATCAAGATAAACAATGCAGCAATGTCAGGAACAATTGTGACAAGGGAGGATCTCATCTTTACACTTTTCAATTCCCTGTCCCTGAAGGAGGGAAGAGCTCCTCCTATAGGAAAAGGTGCTTAGCCATCCGTCATTTGCTTGTCCTCCTCCCGCCTCTTGCTCAGGTTATGTCATGCACCAGCACACAGTGCCAGCTCCAGGTTTCTGAGGCCCTTGGGCAAGGCAGCTTAATTAGACTCATTTGCTGAGTCTGCTGTTCCACCACCTCCTCTTTCTCATCATTACTACTACTTGCTTGCTTAGCAGGCAGAGAGCCAGGGAGCAGATGAGGAACAGCATTTACTCCTCTTCATTACCTCCATTGTCTGTCTAGAGCAAGAGACAAGCTGTAATGCTGAAAAGGAGGGCAATGCCAGAGAACTCTTGGGAATGGACCCAGTCATGACCATCCTTGATGTCATCACTTGCTCCCAGAGCCGAGGAGAGTGTGCCTTCCCTTGCCACAGCTCCTCTTCCTCCTCCTTCCTGTCACATGTGCTCTCTCAGACAAGGAGACCTTTCACCTGCCCATGGATGACTCCTAACCCTTTCCCTACTTGATTCCTTTTTCTCACCACTGCTCTCCTGCTGAGCCTTCAAGTGACCACGGGGCCCAACAGCACCATGGTGGCCTCCCAGCAGTGAGCCATGCTTCCCGCAGTTCCCTTTGCCTGTTTCAGGCCACTACAAGCAAGTCCAATGTCCAAGCTGGAAGGTCAGGAGAAGAGTGGTGGAGCCAGTGAGCCTACAATGGGGCCAGAGGTCTACCTCTAGGGGCAGCCCAGTCAGCCCCAGGCTTACGTACTCTAATGTTTGCTCTGAGTGACTAACTTAATCAATACAACTTGCTTTAAAATATTTTTATTCTTTTCCATTTTTATAGTTGTTCCTTATTGTTCACCATTTGAAAGTCAGTTTCAAATATAAGGCGGTTTATACATTCTACTTCCTCATGAGGTTTGAGCTCAAGAGCGGCCTTTCCCTCTGTAAGGGTGTGGACCCGATTGTGCTGGTCCGCCCCCGGAGCCGGATGGATCTGGATGGATTCCTGAAGGCCCTGGGGGAATTCCCATAAGGCTGGTGCTCCTGCCCATGCCTTGGTCGAACTGTGGAATGGGGAAATGACCAGGGCTATTGACACAATCGCTCCTAAGTGTCCTCTCCTGCCTGGCAGAGCCTGTTCATCCCCCTGGTATACATCTGAACTATGGGCGATGAAGCGGGCTGGGAGACATCTAGAGCATAGGTGGAGGAAATCATGGGTTCTGACCGAACACACTTAAGAGCCCATTATCGGGCCTATGCTGTGGCGGTGAGGGCGGCGAAGAAGAAATTCTTCTCCACTTCCATTGCCTCCTCACAATGCCATCCGGTGGAGCTCTTTCAGGTGGTACAGGGGCTGGTTCACCCAGGCCCCAAGAAAGATCCCGTGCCACCCTTGAAGGCCCGCTGTGATGACTTTGCCAAGCATTTCAAGGAGAAAATCGCTCAGATTTGTCAAGAGCTGGACTCCACTAGTGACTCAGAACCTTCTGGGGAGGTGCCAATGTTGCCGTCTGGTCCACAATTGATGGATGAATTTCAGTTGTTGCAGCCTGATGATGTGGACAAGGTGCTTGGATGAGTATGTCCCACCACCTGCTTACTGGACCCTTGCCCATCTTGGCTACTCAAGACAGCCAAGGATGGGATAGGGACCTGGATCCTGGAGGTTGTCAACGCCTCTCTGAGGGATGGCCGGGCACGTGCCCCTTTGAAGGAGGCGGTAGTCCGGTCAGTCCTAAAGAAGGCATCCCTGGATCCAGAGATGGCCACCAATTACAGACCGATGGCCAACATCCCGTTCTTGGGCAAGGTGTTAGAGTGGGTGGTGGCGGGACAACTCCAAGCACTCTTGGATGAGACTGATTATCTGGACCCATTTCAGTCTGGCTTCAGACCAGTATGGTACTGAATCTGCCTTGGTCGCCCTGTACGATGACCTGTACAGGGAGAGAGACAGGGGGAGTGCGTCCCTCTTGGTCCTCCTGGACCTCTCAGCAGCTTTCAATACCATCGACCATGGTATCCTTCTGGATAGGCTAGTGGGATTGGGAGTTGGAGGCACTGCTTTGCAGTGGTTCCACTCCTATCTCAACGGCCGATTCCAGAAGGTGGTGCTGGGGGACTATGGCTCTGTGCCATGGCAGCTATGCCATGGAGTTCCGCAGGGGTCCATTTTGCCCCTCTTGCTATTCAACATCTACATGAAACCACTGGGAGAGGTCATCAGGAGGTGTAGGCTGCGGAATCATCAGTACGCTGATGATACCCAGCTCTACCTCTCGTTCTCAACCAATCCAGGTGAGGCGGTGGCTGTACTGAACCAGTGCCTGGCCGAGGTAATGGGCTGGATGAGGGCCAATAAACTGAAGCTCAATTCAGACAAGATGGAGGTCCTGTTGGTAGGTGGTCCGGGCTTCAGGGTAGGGGACCTGGACCTTGTCCTGAATGGGGTTGCACTCCCTCTTAGGGACAGGGTTCGCAGCTTGGGAGTGCTCCTCGACCCTGAGCTGTCATTAGAAGCTCAGGTGACGGCGGTGGCGAGGAGCGCTTTCCTTCAGCTTCAGCTGATCCATCAACTGTGTCCCTACCTGGAGAACGATTGCCTGGTGACAGTGACACATGCATTGGTAACTTCCCGATTAGACTTCTGTAACACACTCTATATGGGGCTACCCTTGACAACAGTCCAGATAATTCAATTGGTGCAAAACAGAACTGCCAGGCTGCTGACAGGGGCTGGGCGTTGTTCTCATATAACCCCAGTCCTCTGTCAGCTCCACTGGCTCCCCATTGAAGTCCAGGCCCAATTCAAGGTGTTGGTTATCACCTATAAAGCCCTCAACGGCTTGAGACCTGGGTATCTGAAGGAGCGCTTGCGTCCATATATGCCCTCCCGCCCCTTGAGATCAGCGGCAGAGGCCCTTCTCCGGGTACCCTCCGTGAAAGATATTAGGAGAGTGAGTATCCAGAGGAGGGCCTTCTCTGCGGTGGCGCCCAATCTATGGAATGCGCTCCCCAGAGAGGTCCGCCTGGCGCTGTCATTATTTGTTTTTCGGCGCCAGGCCAAGACCTTTTTATTTAAACATTATTTTATTTGCTAATTGTTGATTGTATTTATTGGTTTTTATATCGGTGCCGAGATGTCTCCAGATTTTTGAGAGTATTGCAAGATTGTTTATTTGTTTTGTAATCCACCCCGAGGCTTTTTGCGAATGGGACGGCATAAAAATGTTCTAAATAAATAAACAAACACATTAATTCATACAAAATCCCTTTCACTTTGTTGTGAAACTTTGATCTCAAATAATGGTGCCATCCGATCATGGATCTTCCATGCCACGAAATATGATACAGCCTTAGAACCTCGTCAGTGGTTCCTCAATGCAAAGAGCAATGGGGGGTCAAGAAGCTTCCTTCCCATCTGATCACCATGACCTCTTCCCCTGCAGCAGTCGGCAACATGAGAGTATTGGACAGGTTCTAGATTGCATTTTGGGCCTGCCTCGATCAGTGGTGAGATCTAGTCACGCTTGCTGATGCTGCATACGAACAATGTGTCTCTGTTCCGGAACAGTGGTTCCCAACATGCTGGGAATCTCCAGTCACATCCACGTAACTCTCAACTCCCCTGCCTCTTTCAGAATAGATGTTTTTAATATAAGGTTGAAAATGCCAGGGCATCAGGTTCTCCTTCAGCTGTTCAGTGGACAGGAAAGAAAGTCAGGCAAAAGGAGAGAGGAAGAACAAAGCTGGGGGTGGGGCGGATAACATAGAGGTAAGAGGTAGAGGGAAAAGAAATAGCGAATTAAGAGAGACACAGCAAGATAAAGGGATGAATGGGAGAGAAAGGCCAAGGAGTAGGAAGGGACAGAAAGTAGAAGGCTAG
>NW_025336479.1:7013587-7022384 GCF_004798865.1 Varanus komodoensis | reverse complement strand
ATTATTATTATTATTATTATTATTATTATTATTATTATTATTATTATAACATTTCTATGCCGCCCCTTGCCGAAACCTCGGGGCAGCTTACAACATGATAAAATACATTGAAATACAATAGTACATAATAAGTTACCATTAAATATAAAAATCCAAAAATACATTGATTTACAAATATAAAATTAAAATTATCAGTATAAAATAAAAATATAGGGGGAGAAAGAGAAGGAAGAAGAAGTTGCCCTGGCCAGATCATATGTTTTAACAATTGAAATGATGTTGAAATAAAAAGGTCTTTACCTGGCGCCGAAAAACCAGTAACGACGGTGCCAGGCGGACCTCTTTGGGGAGTGAATTCCATAGGTTGGGCATGCTGTCTGGCTTTTTTAACAATCACAATATTTAGCAAGCTGGGCATGGGGCATCTCATTCTTGTGCAGCTCAATTTTGACGAATCCATCAGTGGGTGCTAAGACAAGGTGGTACAAGTGGAAATGAGCTGACTTTTGACGAGGGACATTCTGCCCAGCAGTGGCACTCCCCTCACTTGCGTACTTCTGAGATTCGCAATCTCTGATTCAAGATAAGGGAGATTTGAGTGGGAACTGCAGATTTTGGACTGAGAGATAACACAGATGTATGTCTCACCCCAAAGCAACCTTATTTCTACTCCAAAAACAAGCAAACAAACAAATCTTAATCAGACCCAAATTTTAACAGCTGCACATGAGAGCAAATTTGCCTTTCCCTTGAAAAAAGGGAGATGTACATTTGCAACTTCTCAAACAAGACATGCACCCTGTTGGGAATCCCTGTTTGCAGCTACAGATAATCTTGATTTTCTTGACAGTTCACCTTCAGACAGTTGTCAAGACTAACCAAGGTGGGTGGGGGGGATATAGCTCAAGCTTCTTCTGGGCAATGCCCCTTCCCAGCAGTCACCCCTTCCCCAACATTGCCCAAGCCAAGGCTTCAAACCCCTGCAATTCTTTGTCCAGATTCAAACTACGGCCAGCTAAGGTATTGCTCCTAGCTATCAGGGCAGGGATCCCAGAAGCTGGCTTGATAACCGGCTCTCGCGATTTCCAAGGAGGGGCACCTAAAAAGCCATAGGAGTCCCAGTGCCAGCAATTCCCAGGTGATGCTTGGGCATGGCTGGAACACTGGTGCTACCCAGTAAACCCACAGCAAGAGTGGCAAGGGGTTTGCCATGGGCCGTACTACCAATTCCCCATATCCACAGTCGGGTTAGTAATCCAGGTTTGGATGGCATGTCAACCCACTATGGCTGCAACAGTTTGTACAGTAACCCATAGTTCGTTAGGGCTGCATGTTGACCATGTGCAGCCACTTTGTGGAAATCCACCTGGGTTCACAGAACCCAACAACCCATTATGAGCAGGAACCCATGATAGGTCATCATGCCACACAAGCCCTACTAGAAGAGCATAAAAAGTGATCTGCTGGATTATGCAGATCATCTAGTTCAGTATTTTCTACACTGACTAACAGCAGGTAGCATTGTGAGGGTCTGACACTACTGTCTGCCTCAGCCTTACTTAGACCTCTCAAGGGCTGAACCTGGACCTTCTTGACTGCAAAGACTGTGGCCTGCCACTCCCCATGTACTGCTGTTAAATGTACAGTATGACTCAGTGAGGGACTGGGGGAGGTGGATGTCTTCCTATGCTTCTGCATTACAATAGGGGATGGACTCTTACTGCTTCTTGCACATAACTACAACCCAAAGTATAGGTTGAGCATGGGTTGAGCATAGTTTGAGAGTGAATTGTGGGTTGTTGTTAGATGCAAACACTGCTGTATGGTTTAATTATATGTTGTTAACCATGAACAACCCAGGAAGAGAACCATTGATTTGTCGTTAGGTTGTGAACACCAGGTTGTCCATGTTTAGTAATCCTTGGTGTGGGATTTTCACATAACAACCTACAATTCAATGACAATTTATACTTAATCCATACTCTATCCTGTCCTTAAAGGTGGGCTTGCAGCTACTGTGATGCAGCAACAAAGGGGTAAAGCAAGGGCCAAAATGAACCAACTGAAACCAATACGTAAATGCACACTTGGCTCTGTACTGCATCATGGCCACAGTGTACAAAATTGCAATCCTTCATGGGACTCTCTTTTTAGAAAGCACAAACAGAATCCTTCTGTGTGCACTGGGAGTGCTTTTATTGAGCATATATTTCAAATGCAAAGAAACTCAAGTTCAGATTGTAAGTGCATTTTCCAAACCCACAATGAAACGGATTTAAAAAATAATCCTATGCTTTCATATTCCTAAATCAAATCCATACTTCTCCCATCATCCCATTATAATGACAGCTTTGCTTTCATCTCTGAAACTCTCACTTCAGAACCCACAAACATGCAAGAAAAAATTGCCAATTACAGGGAGCAATAATATTATTGAAACAATGAAAGAGGAGGAGGAGGCAAATGTCCTTGGAAGCCATGCGCTCTGACTGTCTTCCATCCCCAGAGATGTAGTCCTTGTATTATGCACTGCAGAGAATCATGGGCTATCAGAGTTGGAATGGGCCCATCAGGCCATGGGACCCAATCCTCTTCCCAAAGCAGGACTCCAAGTTAAAATAAGAGGAGCTTCTCGGAGACATGCTTCTTTAATTGACCTTTACACTTTTGGGAGAGGAGCCTTGACACTCAAAACAGCATCCAGATGAATGGCAGTGAACCCTGTGCTAAATAGCATGGGGAAAAGTAAGGTATTGCACACTGCTAAAAATAAATACATAAATGTTTGTTTAGTCAACATCCTTGATACTTTTAGCACTTTCATGGTGTCAAACTGCATCACATAATACTGTTGTATTAGTAGAATCCTCATAATATCCCAATAAAATAGGTAAAATATTAATAGATACATGGTTAAAAGAATAGTGAGTGTGTATCAGAGGTGGGAGTTGAACCAGGACATCCTGACTCAATCTCATTATGCCAGACCAGTTCTAATTTTCATATAAGCTTTGGTATATTACTTTTGTTCCACTTCATGTTCCTGGAAGGCGGCATGGCAGAACACATATTATATGGGTGTTCATCCACTTCATTTGAAGTCCAAATACCAATCAAAGGTGCTCTCTTTAAAGGTATTTGGCCCAGCTAGCAAGTACACAGTGGGAACAGGGAATGCTGATTTATGTTCCTCTGATTTTTTAATTACTTTAGCTCTCCAATGCCCAATCTAAACTGCACCAGGAGGGAAAAGTCTAAATTTTGCATCAGAAACAGACACAGGGAAATGCTTTCTGAAATTAATTTCCTTTAAAAAGCTGCATTTCTTTTGGCACAAGGAAAGTCTTGTGTAATGTCCTTCTGTCTGTCTCTCCTCTTTTCTGAAGGGGCTCCTTCCCAAAACCATCTTTCCACTGCATTGCCTACTTACCAATAAGCCATGAGCTTGCTGACTCTCCATTTTCTTTTGTCCCTATATCTTTTGGTCCTAATTTCTGGCATCTGTATCTTTTCCTCATATTCCAGCACAGCCTCCCTCCTGGCCCCCAAGAACACCCACCCCATGCCAGCTCCAAAGGCGCACTTGCAATGTTCAGGCTGAAGCTGGCACAGAAAGGACCGTACCATCAGAGGGAGGGCACTCCACAGTGGAGTCTTAACTCTCACCTTGGAATGCATTTCCCGGATTGGATTTAGGTCTCCAGCCTGTCCTTTGGCCATAGGATTGAACCTTCGACATATTTTCAATACTCCCGCTTTTAATAATAGAAACAAATGCTTTTGAGATCCTTGTATGTCTTTGAGTTTCTCTGACACTGAGCTTTTGGCTGGACCAAGTCTTCAGTGTAAAAGGATCCTTTACATATGTGTTCAGATTATGTTCAGCTCATGTGCATGGATGTTAACTAGCATACTGTCCAACTCCAGATATTTACATTTCGCTATCCACCATGACCCCAAGACCATTTTCTTAGTCACAGCAGGCTTAGACTGCATCAGTGTACATGCAAAGTTAGATATTTTTGCCCAAATATAAACAACTTGACATTTGCTTCCAGTGGACCTCCTTTGCCCTTTTGTCATCCATTTATCCAGTTTAGGGCATTTTGAAGTACATCTTAGTTCTGGTCTATCTGAGTCTGATATATATAATATGCATTCTGAATAATTGGCTACTACACTGTTGTGAGAACTGGTAGTGTGAGATCTACCTATTTATTCTTACTTTGGCTTCCTGTGATTTTACTAGTTACTAATCTATGGCAAGGTCCATCCTTTAATCCCTTGTCTGCTAGGTTTACTCAGAGACTTGTGGAAAAGCTTGCAGGAAGTTCTAGCGCAAAATATTTCCTTTCTAAATGCTCAGCCACAATCCCTTCAAAACTCCAAAAGGCTGGTGAAGCAGAATTTCCTTTCCTTTGCTGAAACAATGCTGATTCGCACTCAGCAGTCTTGTTTTTCTAATGTTTTTCTAATGAACTGCCTGGTATTCCATAGGAGAAATAATTGTTTTTATTTATTTGATATTCAATAAAAATAAGGCTCAGTTAGGACAAAGGCTTCAGAAACCATAGGGAGATTCACAAAAGTACTCTGAGGAAAGAAGTCCTACATCCAGTTCCCTAGAAGCTCCATCCAATCACATTTCAAGTTTCCAAGTTGTAAGGTTATACAAGCTTCTTCGTCCTTTTCCAAGTTATTCCACAAAGTTAATATAAAATAAAAATTGAGATTATTCATTTGCTCACTGTGTAATCATGCTCACACAACACCTGAAACCCATCTGCACCCAAAGATCTTAGTGGAAGACACTACAGTTGCTCAGGAGTGGGTCGTGAAAGGCATTTTTTGTATGCGTGACCATCTTCTGTACAGTATATGGAGCTTAATCTGGCTTGGTGGCAACTGCATATCACCCAGTAGTCATGGTCAAGGTACTCATGTATGCAAGAAGCAGCTGCTATGAGCCCAATGTCTAGGAACTAGCCTGATGGTGTTGGCCAATTTATAAATTTTATTTTCCTTCCTCTTTACAAAGAAACCACTAGATGTCACTGGAAGAACAAGGAAAGAAAATTGAGACTTTTTATTGCTCTTACATTGTTTGATGTTTTAATCAGATCACTGGAAGGAAAAAGCCACAAGATTACTCAAAAGTAAAGCTTTCAAATATGCCTCTGTGTGTGTGTGTGTGTGTGTGTGTGTGTGTAAACATCAAAATCACTGCATGCTTAGAAAATGTGATTTTTCTCTGTTGCTTGAACTTTTGACCTCACCTGTTAATGTTGTTTGTTTATTTTCCCTGTAGGATTTCTGTGCACATACATGTCCACTTTGATGAACATTTCATGCATCTGGCAAATGGGTTCAGGACCACATAAAACTTGTGCCACTAGACTCTTTGCTGTTCATCTTGTCTTGGTGGGTATACCGTTTATAAAAAATTGCATGGGAAAGTATTCTAAAGATGCCCAATGCA
Organism: Varanus komodoensis; assembly: GCF_004798865.1. NCBI lineage: Eukaryota > Metazoa > Chordata > Lepidosauria > Squamata > Varanidae > Varanus > Varanus komodoensis. Next base: position 7,016,905 of record NW_025336479.1, on the reverse strand, counting down.
ATACATGTAGAAACATAGAAGATTTCTACCTGCAGTACTCAAATTATGGAGGGATGTACACCCAACCTCTTATGTTTTGTACCGCCTCCTTTGCTACTGATTTTTATGAATATGGGGGAAGAGAACGTTTAGCAAAACTGGTTGGAGGCAAGTGGGCTTTTGCATTTCATTCAAGGTCCTCCACCTTCCTTATCCCTATAAATCATTCATTCATTTTTTTAAAAAATTATCACATGTTTTTAGTAGCCAGTTTGGTTTTTATTCTGTTAAATTATTGCTGCTTGCTTGCTCACTATAATCTTCTGCCACAAATATCAGATTTTATATTTTTAATTGGACTTTATCCTTGTATTCGTAATTTTATTGTTCCATTTTATTGTTTTATTGCCTTCATTGTTGTCTGCTGACGCTTTTATTGTAAGCCCTCCAGAGAGGCCCCGGGCTATAGGGCAGCATATAAATATAATAAATAAATAACATTTCTGTGCTGCCCAATGGCCAAATCTCTGTGTGTGGCTGACAACATCATAAAAATGTAGTATAAAATGCTTAACATAAAACACATAAACATTTAGAGTTAGAAACAATGGATAATTCTGGAATTGTCAACTGAGCCAGCACTTCATATCCGCAAGCACGTTTCCGTAGGATCCGTGGAGGAATGGAAGGTGGGATCAAAAAGCAGCAAATAAAGCTGCCCTTTGGATTCTGAGCTGAGATGGCAATCCTTTGGCCCACAGTGGTGAATGAGCATGGCACCCCCATCAACCCCCCCGCCACAGGTACCTCTCATCTTTCGTTTGCTGCACCCTTGTTCAATACTTGCTTCTCTGTCTGTCTGTCTGTCTGTCTGTCTTTGCACCTGTATGCTGCCAACTGTCCTGACAGGGATCTCCAGGCTTCTTACAACAGTAATCAAAAACAATATGGCAAGTTAAAAAGACAGCTATATACCCTATTAATATAAAATAAATAAACATCATTAATTGAAATGCCTGATAAAGAGAAATGTTTTCACTTGGCACCGGAGAGAGAATACTGTTGCTCCCAGAAAAATCTCTCTGGGGAATTTATTCCAAAAGGGGGGGGGGGCAGCCACTGAAAAGGCCCTTCTTAATTTGCCATCCCCCTCACCTCCTTGAGGGATGGCTCTTTTAGAAGGATCTCTTGCCCTCTTGTCCAGATCTTAATGAGCAAGTAGATATACACCTATATAAGTAGGCAGTTCTTTAGGTAGCCAGGCCCTTTAAAAAAAAAACCCCACTTTCTCAAAGAGGCATTGACAACCTCCTGGATCCACATAGGAGCCCCCTCGGCAGATTTTCCAGTAAGCCACGATAGGCTGGGGTCAAGTGGGCAGCTGGTAGGAATGTGGCATAATCAAGGGTGCCATCAGGCAGTCGAGGGTTAGGCTGCCATTGATCATCAGAATCAAGTTGCACTAAAAAACCCCATGCAAAATGGTTCTGTTTCCAAAAATAAGAGGTATTAAACTGTCACAGAAAAGTTGTTGTACAATACAGCACATACTTCTCATCATAGATTTGGCCTTCAGGTTATTCCTTCTTCTCTGCTGAGCAAAACTAGGTCTCCTAGCCTTTTTGGAAATAACCCATGTATCCCATAGAAATTTGTCTTTCCTTTGGGTTAACAGTTTTAAACAGAATGGTTTCTGAGCTAGGTCAGGACTGTCACATTTACCAAAGGCTTATTATTATTATTCCTTCCTTTCCTGGCTCTTTGGTTTCTGTTTTCCTTTCTTTTCTCCCCAAGATAAAATTATCTCCTCTACAAACTGACCTTTCAGGACACAGCTCAAAAGCTCAAACAGGATAAACAGGAAAAGCCACCACCGCCCCCCATTTCTGTCTCCGTTGACATAGTTTCGGTCTAGTTCTTGGTGTCAAAGAAGTTATTCACCTCACCATCAATTTGCAAGCCCCATGTGAGTGGAGGGGGGAGAGGCTGAGGGTCTGCAGGAAGGAAAGCTTCAGGCTTGAGGCCTTCGTGTAAAACAAGCCTTCCCTGTGTTTTTCCTGAGAGTGTGTACACATCCTGTCAGACGATATTCACTCCTGCCAGGCTGTGCAAAAAGGGCACCAGAAGAAGGCAGGGCTCTCCAATGGCAAATTCCATCATTTAATTGAGATGGAGCCAGCTAATGGCATTTATGCTCCTCCAAACGTTCAGTTGCTCCACTGCACACATCACACTCCAGCTTCAGGAAAAGGTATCACTTAACTACACCACTGACTGTCCAGGTAAAGGCAAGCAAAGCATGCAAGGGAGTAGATCAAAACAGCCCTGTGGCACACAGCATGGCAATAGTGAATGGAGCTAGCCAGGCCTTCGCCACTTGGGGAACCAGCTTTTGTGTCTGACTGAGAGGAATTCCCAAATGCACCTATAGCACCAGAAGCCCCAGGTGAGAGATGCGCCAAAGTGATGGCGCGGAATAGCCCAAAGCACTCTGAAATGGTTGGAAAGACAATACAGAGCAGAATTATTATTATTATTATTATTATTATTATTATAACATTTCTATGCCGCCCCTTGCCGAAGCCTCGGGGCGGCTTACAACACAATAACATACAATACAATACAAAAATAACAATATAAAATTAAAGTTAATAATATAAAATAAATAAAAAATAGAAACGATATAAAAGAAGTTATAAAAGAAAAGTTATAAAGGAAAAGAAAAGAAAAGAAGTCACCCTGGCCAGATAGTATAATGCAGTAGACCACATGGTCAGGAACTACTCCTACTCCCAATGGATTACACTCCTTGGCGATGGAGTGACGGGGGGGGGGGGGATAAATGCATTTGTTTGCTTATTTGTTTGTTGTATTTCTATACCACCCAATAGCCAAAGCTCACTGGACAGTTCACAGATTCTCAAAATGCAATAACAAATATGTTGTTGTTAGTCGCAAAGTCATGTCCGACCCATTGCGACCCCATGGACAACATCCCTCCAGGCCTTCCTGTCCTCCACCATCCCCTGGAGTCCACTCAAGCTCACACCAACTCCTTCAGTGACTCCATCCAGCCACCTCATCCTCTGCTGTCCCCTTCTTCTTTTGCTGTTAATTGTTCCAAGCATTAGGCTCTTCTCCAGGGAGTCCTTCCTTCTCATTAGGTGGCCAAAGTATTTGAGTTTCATCTTCAGTATCTGGCCTTCTAAAGAGCAGTCAGGGTTGATCTCTTCTAGGACTGACCGGTTTGATCGCCTTGCAGTCCAAGGGACTCACAGGAGTCTCCTCCAGCACCACAATTCAAAGGCCTCAATTCTTTGGTGCTGGAGGAGACTCCTG
>NW_025336479.1:6838382-7013487 GCF_004798865.1 Varanus komodoensis | reverse complement strand
TCAGTATCTGGCCTTCTAAAGAGCAGTCAGGGTTGATCTCTTCTAGGACTGACCGGTTTGATCGCCTTGCAGTCCAAGGGACTCACAGGAGTCTCCTCCAGCACCACAATTCAAAGGCCTCAATTCTTTGGTGCTCAGCCTTCCTTATGATCCAACTTTCACAGCCATACATTGCAACTGGGAAAACCATAGCCTTGAGTATATGCACTTTTGTTGGCAGGGTGATGTCTCTGCTTTTTAGTATGCTATCAAGATTTGCCATAGCTTTCCACCCCAGGAGCAAGCGTCTTTTAATTTCTTAGCTACAGTCCCCATCTGTGGTGATCTTGCAGCCCAGGAAAATAAAATCTGTCACTACCTCTATTTCTTCCCCATCTATTTGCCAGGAAGTGATAGGACTGGATGCCATGATCTTAGTTTCCTTAATGTTGAGCTTCAAGCCAACTTTTGTGGTCTCCTCCTTCACCCGCATCAAGAGGCTCTTTAGTTCCTCTTCACTTTCTGCCATGAAAGTGGTATCATCTGCATATCTGAGGTTGTTAATATTTCTCCCAGCAATCTTAATTCCAACTGGTGGTTCATCTAGCCCCACCTTTCTCATGATGTGCTCTGCATATAAGTTAAATAGGCAGGGCGACAGTATACAGCCTTGCCGAAGTCCTTTCTCAATTTTGAACCAATCAGTGGTTCCATGTCCAGTTCTCACAGTTGCTTCTTGACCCGCATATAGGGTCAAACCTATTGAGAAATATAGGTTTCTCAATAGACAAATAAGATGGTCTAGTACTCTCATTTCTTTAAGAACTTGCCACAATTTGTTGTGATTCACACAATCAAAGGCTTTAGCATAGTCAATGAAGCAGAAGTAGATGTTTTTCTGGAACTCCCTAGCTTTCTCCATGATCCAGCGTATGTTGGCAATTTGATCTCTAGTTCCTCTGCCTCTTCAAAATTCTGCCTGTACTTCTGGTAGTTCTCAGTCCACATACTGCTGGAGCCTAGCTTGTAGGATTTTGAGCATAACTTTGTTAGCATGTGAAATGAGTGCAATGGTGCAATAGTTTGAACATTCTTTGGCATTGCCCTTCTTTGAGATCGGAATGTAAACTGACCTTTTCCAATCCTGTGGCCACTGTTGAGTTTTCCAAATTTGCTGGCATATTGAGTGTAGCACTTTTACTGCATCATCTTTTAGGATTTTGAATAGCTCAGCTGGAATGTCTTCTCCACTAGCTTTGTTGTTGTTCAGACTTCCTAAGGCCCATTTGACTTCACATTCCAGGATGTCTGGCTTGAGGTCAGTGACCACCCCATCAGGGACGTTAAGCTCTTTCTTGTATAGTTCCTCTGTGTAATCTTGCCACCTCTTCTTAATCTCTTCTGCCTCTGTTAGGTCCCTGCCATTTTGGTCTTTTATCATGCCCATCTTTGCATGAAACTTCCCTTCATATCTCCAGTTTTCTTGAAGAGATCTCTGGTCCTCCCTATTCTATTGTTTTCTTCTATTTTTTTGCACTGTTCATTCCAGAAGGCATTCTTATCTCTTCTAGCTTTTCTCTGGAATTCTGCATTCAATTGGCTGTATCTTTCTCTTTCTGCCTTGCCTTTCGCTTCCCATCTTTCCTCAGCTATTTGTAAAGCTTCCTCAAACAGCCATTTTGCTTTCTTGCATTTCTTTTTCTTTGGCATGGTTTTAGTTCCTGCCTCTTGTGCAATGTTGCAAACCTCCATCCATAGTTCTTCAGGCACTCTCTCTATCAGATCTAATTCCTTAAATCTATTTGTCACCTCTACTGTATATTCATCAGGCATATGATTTAGGTCATACCTGAATGGCCTAGTGCTTTTCCCTACTTTCTTCAACTTAAGCCAAAATTTTGCAACAAGAATCTCATGATCTGAGCCACAGTTGGCTCCTGGTCTAGTTTTTACTGACTGTATAGAGCTTCTCCATCTTTGGCTGCAGAGCACATAGTCAATCTGATTTCTGTGTTGACCATCTGGTGATGTCCATGTGTAGAGTCATCTCTCGGGTTGTTGGAAAAGAGTGTTTGCTATGACCATCGTATTCTCTTGACAAAATTCTACCAGCCTGTGCCCTGCTTCGTTTTGTACTCCAAGGCCAAACTTGCCTGATATTCCAGTTATCTTTTGGCTTCCTACTTTAGCATTCCAATCCCCCATGATAATAAGGACATCATTTTTTGGTGTTAATTCTAGAAGGTATTGTAGGTCCTCATAGAACCGGTCAACTTCAGCCTCTTCAGCACCAGTGGTTGGGGCATAGACTTGGACTACTGTGATGTTGAATGGTTTGCCTTGGATTCAAACTGAGATCATTCTGTTATTTTGGAGACTGTATCCCAGTACTGCTTTTCCTACTCTTTTATTGACTATGAAGGCTACTCCATTTCTTCTGAAGGATTCTTGCCCACAGTAGTATACCTGAAGGCCATCTGAATTAAATGAATTTAATAACAAATATAGATACAATAAAAACAGTATAAAATTCCAGTAAACAAACTTAAAACAATCTAAAGTTCCAATATAGAAAATGTAAAACAATTAGAATATCTAAAATAGCCAGTAAAGAAAATCTAAAGAAAACAGCTGACATGATCCATCATTTACTATCAAATGCCTGGGAATAAGGGGCAGACTTAACCCAATGAATAAAAGAGGGTGGTGCTGGTGACACAGACAGGTCTCAGTGGGCATATCATTCCAAAATTGGGAGGCCACCACGGGGATGATTGTCCACTTTGTTGCCTCTTTCTGGCTCCCTGGGAGTTGGAAGAAAGCCCCAGATGCAGGTGGTAAATCTGAGTAGACTGAGGTTAGGAGAGAGATTGCATCAGGTTTTGTGGTCTCAAGCCATACAGGGCTTCACAGGTTAAAAGGAGCACCTTGAACTGGGCTCAGAAGCATCCAGGTAGCAAATGGAAGCAAGGCAGAATTGGTGCTGTATGTTCAGACCATTTGCTCCCGGTTATTATTCTGACTGCTGTGTTTTGCGCAAGCTGCTGATTATGAACAGTCATCATGGACAGCCCATGAAGAGTGTCTTGTAGTAATCCAATTTAGAGTCTACCAGAACATAGATTACTGAAACCAGGATACCCCCACCCAGATAGGGGTGTAGCCGGGCCACCAGCAATGCTGATGGAAGACGTTCCATGCCGCTGAGGCCACCTGAATCTCAAGTGACAAACATGGATCAAGGAGCACCTACAAGACATAAACCTGCTCCTTTAGGGGAAATGAACCTTATCCAGAAGAGGTTGAACTCCCTCCATCTGGTCAGAGGAAGCATCGTCTAAGAGCAGCTCCATCTTGTCTGGATTGAGTTTCAGTCTGCTACCCTCCATTGCTGCAGCCAGGCACCAGTGAGTGCATCCATAGCCTCACATGATGAGGATGAAAAGAAGAAATGGAGCTGCATGTCATCATTGTGCTCTTGGTCATGCACTCCAAAACTCCTGCTCTCACCCCCTAAAACTGGCAAACAGTTGTAAACCATCATGAGATTCTCTAGTATAAATGATGGTATAGAAAAGGCATAAATAAATCCTTTCTTCAATTCATCTTAGAACAGGATGGCAAACTGGGAGATGTAATTTCACATATGCTGTGCTCCAGATACCAAGAGACCAAATTTTAATTAATAAAGTCTGCTGTAAAAATATCAACCAACTATCCCAACCCATTAACAAGCAGTCTCTTAAGCAAGGGAAGGTTAAGCAGCCAGTCAGCAAGCCATAGAGATTTCTTAACCATCCCACAGATGTCAGTTCCATTATAACTTGCCAAGCACTGGTTCCTGCATCATCCAAACCTAGCAAGGTGACTTGCTGGGCTGGGTAACAAACCATGCAGAATCCATGGCCTGCTATAGATTTGTTGGGTGTTCTGTTAAACATGTGACAAGCCACTCGCCCTGGGTTCAGATGACATGACCAGCCATGGTGGGCATGGATTAACTGCCCGGCATTTGCAGGTGCCACAACCCACCACGATGAGTGGTGGTAATCATATGCACCAGGTCTCACTGTCCTTTAGTTGGCCCTGTCATTAAGCAAAATGAGGCAGCTGCCTGTGGCAGAAGATGCTGGAGAAATACCACCACCTTTGAAGCCCGCCCCCCACCAACAACTTCCTTCTATTGTAGGACAAATCTGTGTGCTTTGTGAGGCGCTCCTGAACCCCTACAGTAGCCCAGTGATGCTCACACACTGCTCTCAGGGGTCCTGCAGGTACTTATCAGGTCAATGTTTGCTCCGTCCTCCCTGAATTTCATCACAGCACCAGATTGACAGCCAGGATATCCTCCAGTAAAGGTGTGTGTGTGTGCGAAGTCAATTCCACATCCTTAAATATGGCATGCCTGGATACCAGCAGCTCAAAGCAGTGAGACAGGACAGTGGTCCATGCAGGTGATGCTGCAAGCATGTAGCCACTTCTCTTAGTTTTTGTCCCATCTGTAGGCTTCATGGGAGCAGGAATCCCCCTGATGGATTAGAAAGGGGCCATGGGGTACCTTCATAAATTAAGATGGCTTCCTGAAGAAATTTCATCTGTGCTTCATAACCATGGTAGCTGCTTGCCTCTTCACTCAAGATTAAGGGCCGATTGCCTGTGTGTTGAGAAAGTGCTTGTGGCACAGTCCTGTTTATCATTTCAGAACACAGGTTTACAGTCACTCACTGTGCAGAAGCAGAACTGGCCAGAAACACAGACATTCCTGAAGAATAGCCATGCTATGGTGTGAAGAAGGATTTTCCTGCATTCTTTCCCTAAAAAATTCCTCTGCTTTACTTGCTTGGAAACCTGCCCCCAGCTTGGACTCTTCTGCAGCTTGGACTCTTTTAAATCTCCTTTGTGGCACAAAAAAACTGCTGGTCTGCAAGAGCAACTAATCAGGGTCCTCCTCATTATCCTACCCCTGTTAAAGGACAAAAGAGAACCCCCAATCTGGTGTGGTGATTAGACTGCTTAATTAGGATCAGGGAGGAACAAATTCTAACCCCTGCTCGGCCATGAAACTCACTAGTGATCTTGAACCTCATCACAATCTCTTGCTTAGCCGACTCAAAGGGTTCCTGTAAGAATTAACCTTTTTTTTTTTAAAGGAGAGAATCGCGCGCACGTATCTGGGCTCCTTAAAAGCCTGGAGGGAGAAACACGCAATGAACAATAGAAACATTTCAGTGCCTGAAAAGCATGGCCACAGGATGGTGAGAAACACACGCTTTTTCATCTCCCAGAGCTCTGCATCTGCATTTGATCAGTTGAGGGTCCTGTTTGGAAACACGTTGTCTCCTTTCTCCTGGCTCACCTGAAACCAGATCTGTCACCACCCGTCAGCCCGCTGATTCCACACATCTCTCGTCATGACCTCATAACTGTCAGCAGCTAGTGTACGTATTCAATCCTCTTCAGCCTCACCCAGCCCTGCAGCCCGCAGGCAGGAGGGCGAACTACTCCAAGACGAAGGCGCGGGGTGCGGGGCAGAGTCGCCTTTCCTGCTAAGCAGGTTAGGGCTGCTCAGTCTTAGAGCTGGCACAGAGGTGGCAGAGCCCCATGCGGACAAAGGGGAGCATCACTGGATTTGCTCGTGCAGGCTTGGATTCAGGTGGCGTTGAAGAAGAGGAAGGGCTGCTGCTATAACCAGGAGTGAGCACTTCCCCACTGAAGGACTGAGACCCTAATATTTCCCGCGGCCGCCCTTGTTGCACAGAACAGCGATTTTCTCATAACTCCGGGGAGTGAGATGGTTGAGACTTCTAATGCCTTGTGCATATATTTTATATACTCTTCTGTCCCTCCTGCCTGTATGCCAGTTCCTGTCCTGCAGGCTACAGCCTTTAGTCCGTGCACGGAGGGGAGACGGTCAGCAAGGGTGGGTTCTCTGGCAGCAGCAAGGCAAAGATGGTTGAGAAGCTCAAGGACAAAAGCCCACCAGTGAAAGCGGGAGAAGCACCACAGGCAAATGCCCGTGGATTGCTGCTCCAGCTTTGCACCAGGGTGCAGCAAGGTGAAGCAGCTCACCTCAGACAGCTCGGTTGGCGGGGCGGGGTGGGGAGGTTAGACTAGATGAAGGCAGAAATTGGTGTCTGGATGGCACAGCAAGTCTTTCAGTGCTGCAGGCTGAAGGCATTCACAGATTTTCCTTCCCCCTCCCTTTGCACATTAAATGCAAAGGCGGAAACTCCACTCTTCTTTATATGGTAAGCAGAGGGAAAATGAGGCCATGGGTCCCGTTCGGTGGCTGTGGTTAGGGCTGGCTCAAGTGGTTACCTAAGGGCAGAGGCTTGAGAGAAGAAAGGACGGGGGGGGGGGGCTTTCAGCACAGCTGTGCTCTCGAATAGGAGAGGGCTTGTAGATCCCATGGCCAAAGAAGCGTTTAAAAAAATACAGAGAGTTGGTGCAGCAGATTACAAACAGGCTGACTTACGAATCAGGAAGCCCCAGGTTCAAATCTCATTTATGCCATGAAATGATAGCTGTATTGGCAAGCTAATCTCTCCCAGCCTCAGCCCCTGCTGGCCTCCCCCATCTGTAGTATGGGAGGTGATACTATTGATGTGTTTGTGGGTTGTTGTGAAGCACCTTTTCCCAACCTGGCACCTTCCAGATAAACTGAACTGTAAGTCCCTCTAATTCCAGGCGGTGTGATGTGCCTGTGCTGATTGATGTAATGGGAGTTGTAGTCTAATATATCTGGAAGTGACCAGGTTAGAAAAGGTTGTTTTAAGAGTAGCCAACAGGCTATGGACACAAAGCACTTTGAACGTTTGAAAGTACTGCTCAAATATTAAGAGTTATTATTCACAGGAAAAATTAAAACATCAGTGCTATTCAAACAATAGCATGCATGTGAGTGACTGTCATGAGATCTGCAAACTGATCATCTGATAGGGCAGAAATAAACTGAGTCTGCAGAGCAGATTTTTCATCCAAGTCATAAATGCAATTCATTACAAATGCATTTAAAAAAAAAATAAGAGAATCCAGAGCTGAACAGCAAAAGGCCTGTGGTCTATTGGATCAGCCATGGCTAGTGTTGGCCGTGGTTGTGATGGAAAGTCCAAAGCATGCTGTCCACTGCCTGGATAGTAAAAAATTGAAGAAGTAATAACTGACATGAAATGATGCCTAAAATATGCTGCTTGGTATGACTGCTACATTCTGCCCCGTGAAATTCTTAAATGGGGGTATGTTTTCTGGAAAGGATCCATTCCTCTGGGGAAGTGAATCGAAAGCATATGCACTCACACATACATGAACGATAACAGAAGAAAGGGCTATTAGTTCCTGAATAGCCCATAAGGCAGTATTTAACACAGTTTGTCTCTGTTTGTATTAACACACGCAACCCCTGCACTCTACTTCAATGATGTTAACCACTTCCGTGAAAAGGAACTGTGCAGACCAACAATGCAGAAGTGCAAGAAGCTTAGTGGCAATATGGCAGATATTATACCTTTGGACTTTAAATAGATTAATTAATAACAAAAAGAGGGCCAGCTTTGCCATGGAGCAACGTGGCACCATGAGGCAGGGGAAGGATGAATTGCGCTGTTAACTCTAGAAGGGGAGGAGTTGCCCGTTCGGTCTTTTATTTAAGGCAGCCACTCGGTTTGGGCCAATATTGTCAAAAAACAGGATGCAGTTCACAGAAAAGAGCAATTTAACAATCTCTTAGTTAGAGCAACTTCCCTACAGTAGGCTAAAGGACCTTTTCGTTTACAAAAAGAAATATTAAAGAGAAACTGGGGTGGGGGTGTCAGGGCAGGTTTAGGCAGCCTAGAACCCAACAGATGTGTTGAATCACAACTCCCATAAGCCCCAACCAGCATGGTCAATCATTAATGATTATGGGTAGACCAAAACATCTAGTGGTCACCACGTGGTCTTCCCCTGGTGCAGAGAGTAGACAAAGTCAGATTATCCCTTCTGTTTTCAAAGCATTAGAAGCAATCTCCACTGCCACCCCAACTGGAAGCTCTGATCATCCAGTCCAGCTCTACTTCTGCATGAGAGGATGGCTGTATGTCCACATTCAGCACCAGTGGCTGCCAGGACCATGCAATGTTGGTGTGAATCAACTCTGCCATGTGCTACCAAAGAATAATGTAGATGCTTGACTAATTCTGGGGCTGTGGAAATTAGAGGTTTAAATGCAAGCCTGTTCAGAAGCAAGCTCCACTGAGTTCTGCGAGGTGCATATCCAGATAAGTGTGAATGGGATTGCAGCCCTAAAGTGTTCCTAAGTTCCTTGTTGTACCACCTGACTGGCACTCCTAAATGTCTACGTTTTCCTTTCTTTCAACAGCTGATTGCTTCCCATGGGAACAGCTGCATTTTTGTTTGTTTTAAATGCAATAAAAGTATATAAAAAGAATAAATTGGGGAAATGGGCAACAGAGCAAATATAAATGTCCTACTTCTTCAATTTTTTATCTAACCTATAATAATATATCAATCAGCAGAGAATCTGAGCTCTTCTTCATTATTATTATTATTAGCATATATTCAGGTGAAAGGCACCCAAGGTGACTTACAGATCCATATGAATCAAGGATGTTCATGCCCTTAGCCTTACAAACCAAAGTGGTTTGTACTGGGTTTTTTCATACTTGATCTCATTTGGTCATTAGAGAACCAGCAAAGTAATAAATATAAGAGATTCATAGGTACCATCTATAAAGTTGCAGCACAAAAGGACAAAGGGAGGGGGACTTAAGAAGGACAAAAAAGAACTATCATACCATTGGAGTCCTAAAGCACAGTCACATCGAACGGCCATCAGTGTTATGGCTGACCCACACAGCATCGGGGACAGCTGCTAGGGACCCAGCTCTCTGAATCCTGGCCCAGGAACCCAAGCAGGACTGAGTACCTGGGTCAGGCGCCCATATTAATTTTCTGCCTAGCCACTATTTGCATTTCCCACAATGCCTCCTATGTGGGATCACCTGAGGCACTGTGGGAAAACTGAACGGGGCCAGTGCTAGACCCAGCTGCCCAGCCCTGCCTGGAGCATGGCTGCCACCCAGCCATGTTGCCTGGCCTGGGCTCCCCTCCAGCTACACCTGCCCCTTCTGGCACACATTACATTACCAGCCCAAGCTCATGGAGCAGCCACTAGCTCTGATCAGGCCTGGCCTCAGGCAGACTTTTTTTTCCTGACAGCACCCCCCTCCCTCACACACACACACACACACATTCAACTTTGAGGAAGCGTTCTGGAAATTCCAGTTCCGTGGAGAGAAAGTAGACTTCTGATCACACCTAAAATAGTGTCACTCTAGAAAGACATCTGTAGCCTTGCACCTGACCCTATACCGCTGGGTACCTCAGAAGGGTGTTGAGATACCTCAAAAATGTCATCACCAAGGCAATTTGGAAATTTTAGTACTATATTAAAACACTTTGCCTAAATGAGTATTATATCTTGGTCTAATATTCAATAGAAGGTCACTGGAAAAGTCCATAGCTTGATTTGTAGCATGGTAACTGAACTATAAAGCTAATTGAACTGTAAAGATTGCCCTAGGTTTCATGAAATCGGGTAGCCTGTGTACAAATTGATTGATGGTGCCTATACCGCTGATAAGGCTCAGAGGTGTGTGTGTGTGATAGTTATTACATCAATAATTCATAAAATTGTTTGTGAATGCTAATCATGAAATTATGAACTTTGGCTGGTGAAGTGGGAAAGCTTGAGCTACCAAGCATGAGACCTGGGCAGTTGTTGCTGTTATATATGGCAATATTCACATTTTGTGATCACAAAAATCAGTTTCAAATGTATTTATTCCAGGTTTTAAAATTCTGTTCAAGTTCAGTACAATGGCTTAAATCCAGCACAGACATGCCTGAGCTCATTGAAATCAATGGCTTAATCAACTGAAGCTAAGCCATTCAAATCAATGACTTAATCATGCCTAATTCTGCATTAGATTCAAGCTATTTTTTTCTACTTTCATTAAATAATGAGGGTGACCAATCTGAAGCATTGGACAAATGCATGGAGGAGAAGACTGTAAATGCCTCCAAGTCTTGATGCCGCCATGTCTTCTCCACGATCGGAGGCATCATGCCAGCTGCTTGAGAGCAAGGGTGCTGTAAACCACAAAAGTGATGGATAAACGTAGCAACCTTGGGAATAGCTCGATCAGATGGAGTCCTAACTTTCCTTACAGATCCACCGTATCATCCACCTACATTGAATTAGCTTGAGCAGACGAGATGTACTGATGAGCGGGGACTGGACAGCTGCTGCCTGCCCGGTGTGCTCCATACCTTTTGTGGGGTTTTGTGATGTTTCAGCAACATACCACTATTGCATATACAACAGAATATTAAACAAATATGCCTAATTCTGCCCTGTGAAGACAGATCATCCAGGATCATGGGAAGAGAGCGCTGGAGGCAGCCATAGCACAGGGAGGGTCCGTGGCTCACTGGCAGAGCCCCTGCGTTGCAGAAAGGGCAAGGCTGATTCTCAGGAATCTCTGGGTAGAGCCGGCAACACTGCTGCCCAGCACAGGGCAAGTCTTGACAACGTGGGCCCAGGCGGCATCAGGATCTGATTCCACTTCCCATGTTCCTATAGCAAAATCTGCAAAATGAGTAACAGAAGATGAAGTTCTGGGGGCAGGGAATCAAATCATTGCAAGATTTTAGTGTGTCCGTGTATGTATGTGCACGTGCGTGTGTGTATCTGAGGAGTTTCCCACAGATCTGCTGTGGAGAACTTGGGCAGAAGCTCGGTCTTCTTCCAAAACAGTAAAAGGCAGATTAGACTGATGTTTGTTCCATTGCAGATATCCATGTTCCAGTCACATTTTCACACCAATTTCTATGCTCATGTTGATTCTCCTGACAAGATTTCTTTCGCATGGATGGAAAGGGCAGGATTTTGTGTTCTTTTGGCTGCAGGGCACCAAGAAGCTTGGGAAAGTGAAATGAAGAGAAGCAGTTGGCAACAACAAACATTCTTTGGGGAATGCTTCACTAATACCAAACAAATATGGAAATTGCTAAAAAGCTCCCAAATGATGTCCCTGGAGTAAATTGAGCATATGAGGCACATAAGCACATATATTAAATTAATGTACATATTTTCCTATGATTAGCTTCATTCTCTGTTTGCATGTAGCCTGTGAATATTCTGTTTCCGTAGGAAAGTTCTATGTATTATTCGGTATATTCGACTAATGCTGAGTTTTCTACTCTGAAGGGGTGGGGGGCCTAAAGATGGCCTGCTTCTAGGGGCTAATGGATCCAGATGGTTTCCAGCGGGCTCTTGAGGGTTTCAGCTGATCAAGCTGGAGCTCCTGCCAAATCCCTGATCCACCTCTGGAATACAGAGATGACCCAGGCAGCTTACAAAGTCCGCTCTGGATTGCCCTCTCTGCAGTAGAGCTCATACAGTTCCATGGCATCTCCCAGAGCCGACAGCAGTGCAACAAGACAAGAGAGGTTTCAAGTGCCGGTGGAGGGAAACCCAGCATGTGCTGCATGGTCATGAATGTTTAGCAACAGTGAGAGTGGCAAAGAAACAACAACATTTAGTCCTCTCTTTGCTGCCCAGCAGAGCTCCCGGGGGTCTTTTGGGGGCTACTACATGCTGGCCTCATGGGCCATCTGAGATCCACCACAACATATTTGCTAGGCGTTTCCAAGATAAAATCTCCTGTATCCACCAGGACTCAGACTCTGACGTTAATGCAACTGGGTTAGGCAAAATACCCAGAGCACAGTCTGGTCAAGTGTTCTTGGATGAGTTCTAGTTAATACACCTCAAGGCTATTAACAAGGTGCTTAGAGATGTTTGAGCAACCACATCCATACAGGATCTTTGCAGCTCTTGGCTAATAAAACTAGCAGGCTGGGAAGAGCTAGCCGGGCCAAGGAGGGGAGTGGTCACTACATGAACAGAGGGTGGTGAGCTCATTCCCAAAGAAACCCTCTCCGAACCCAGAAGACCTCTATAATGTGAGGCCAGTGGCAAGCATCCCCTTCCCAGGCAAGGCTCTTGGGTGGGTGGTGCTCTTGGTTAAGACTGATGCGTTTCACTCAGGGTCCGGGACAGGTTTTGGCCCAAGCCAGCTTTGGTCACCCTCTATAATGACCTCTGACAGAAGAGACACAGGGAGCGTGTGGCCCTGATTATATTCCTGGATCTCTTGGCAGCTTTCAGTCCCATGGTACTGCCTGAGCTGGGAGTTGGGGGTACTGCTTGTATTGGTTCTTCTCCTGCTTAGATACCTCGCTCCAGAAGCTGGAGAACATTGCTCTGCTCCTTGGACTCTCCAGCGTGGGGTCCCACAGGGTCAGTTTTCCCCCATGCTATTTAATATCTGCATGAAACCACTGAGGGGGGTCATCTGGAGTTCTGAGTGTGTGGTCATCAGTATTCTGATGACACAAAGCTTGATTTCTCCTTGTCATCTTCAACAGCTGGGGCTGTGGATGGGGCTGTGATGCATCCCACCCACTTTCCCACCTGCTGGCAAGAACATAAGGAAAGCCCTGCTGGATCAGACCAAGGGTCCATTTAGTCGAACCCTCTGCGGCCACCAGCTCCCCACAGGATCCCTCAAGCAGGACGGGGGCAAGAACTGCACCTGACCAAGCTCCTCAGCAACTGAGGAGGCAAGCCACTTCTGGTGAAGGAGGCAGCACATGGCCAGCAGGGCTAGTAGCCACTGGTTGCCTCCTCTCTCATGAATCTGTCCAATCCCTTTTTAAAGTCATCCAGATCGGTCCATCCAGTCACCTTAAACCATCGCCCAACCAGCTTCATGGGATTACCTCTTTGAGAGGAAGAAGAATACCTCCCTATTCTTTCCTCAAACTCCTGTACCCTAAGTACATTGGACTACAACTCCCATCATTCTAAGCCAGCATGGTCAGTGGCTGCTGGCAACAAAGGACGGCACTTGCAGTTCAGTGCATTTGGAAGGCACCTGGTGGAAGAAGAGTGCCCTGACACGGCATCACTCCTTACGGGAGCTGATCGGGCCAGAGGGAGCCCGTGTCCATTTCATCACGCCTGCTCAAGTTCTATTTTAACTGTATTCTGCGGGCTGGTCCAGTGCATACGCATACAGGTCCCTTTGAAGGGGAAATGAATACCAGGGAAATTGATTGGCCTTTTTCCCGACCTTGTTCGAGACACTGGAGCCACAGATGCCCACAGGAGGAATCAGCTCACGGGGAGGCAAGGAGGGAGGGAGGGTGAATCCAGATTGTGCGCAACTCTACAAAGAACAGAGAGCTCCAAGTATAAAACTCCTCTGTTCCAAACCCTAAACCCACTGGAATGCCAAAATGCCTCCCTTCATGATCATCCACCGATTTTAAATCATGGTGCAAGACCAGTTCAAGCTGCATTTCTGTCTTCCGCAGAGTTGCTGTTGGAATTCCTCAGTTCGAGGCTTGGAATACCAGGTGGCCGCTTGCTAAGTTCAACTTCAATTTGAGGACAAGCATCCCTAGATCGTATTTTAGTCCAAGGCGAAAAATAAATCCTTCAGCTCAGTCCCACCTGCCCTGTTGCCACGGAGGAGAAGGGTTTGCTCCTTCTCTCATTCCTCGCACATGTAATTCAGCTTGGGCAGCAGGTGCGGGAAGTCCTCTGAACTTGGGCACAGTGGCTGCTTTGCATGCAGAGGAGACCCAGGGTCAGGGTCAGGGCCAGGGCCAGGGCCAGGGCCAGCCGCTGGCATCTTCAGATGAGACTAGGAAAGAAACCATGGCTGAAGCCTGGAGAGGGGCTGCCAGTCATTGCCACACTACTCAGCCAGATGGGCCAAGGTCTCGACTCAGTCTAAGGCAGCACCCCATGTGCCCAGGCCCTAGTAGCACCCCACACGTGGGGAGAGGGCATGATCCAGGCACAGAGGTTCCCGCTGCTGCTGGACTAGCTACAGGAATGCTGAAGGCAGAACTCTTGGGGATCCACCGGAATTGCAGGTGGCACTCAGAACAGATTAGGGATCTGTTCTTAAAAGAGTCTTAAAAGTGTTTTACGGGGCATGTGTGAAATCATCTGTCTAACCAACTTCCCTGTGGATGGCAAGTGTCCATAATGAAACAGGCAATTAACTGTAATCTGTACTCCTATGCAACCTTTTATGGATAATTAGTGAATCTGTAAAGACTTCCAGGCCAATACTCTCCCAACCAAATCCTCAGAGTCTCTATCATCTCAGATTTGGCAGTATTTTTAGAAAGATTTCTCCTTTTTATTTCATGAAGATCAAACATTTTATAGCTTATCCAAGATTAGAGAGTTGTGCTTTCAAGCTGTGCAATCAATAGCTTTTCAGAGGCTAATTTCTTCCATTAGACTGAAATATGACAATACCGTTTGGGTGCTGTGATGCCTTTCATTTCAACAAATGGCTGCTCTAGATAGCAAATCAGAAACACAGAGACAGAGGGGATTACCATTCAGGAAGGGCCATGGAGTCTCAGGGGCCACATTCTAGCCCTTGAGTGCCTTCATCACAGAGCATAACAGCAGTTCAGGAGCTCTTCTATTAAGATGCAAGTACCTGCTTAAGGGGGAAGGGCAGGGGGAAGCAGACACCATCACAAATGGAATGACAACCCAATTCTGGGTGTGTGCACTTTGAAAAAAGCCCCAGTGAGTTCACAAGGTCTTGCAGCCAAGAGAGCATGCATGGGAATCTGGATTCAGCCTCCTGACAAGAAGGAATTCATGAAGATTCAAGGCCCCACACAAAGGAAGAATATGGGATTCTTCAGAATTCACCCCAGATCGCACACTGCCAGCCCAGAATCATGTAAAAAGTTCTCAGCAGGGGACATTATGCAGCCATTCCTAGGCAATTTGTTCAATCTGTTCTTAGGTTGAGGCATTTTCCTTAACAGCTTTCCTGCAACTTTTTTTAAAGCCTTTTGTTGTCCTAATATCTCTGGCAATTTGTCCTAAAATCTCTGGCAATAAAAACAACTGCCCATCCCCTCTTTTAAATATTTTAAGACTGTTCTCATGTCAAATGCACCTTAATCATCTCTTCTCAAGGCTAAACATATGCAGAATTGCAGATCCTTGATCTTTTCCATATGTGGGGTGGGGGCTCTTAAAAAGCCTTTCACCTCCTTCTTGCATTTTTCTGAAACCTGGGATGGACAGCAGCTGGCCAGAATGGCCACACATCTGTAGGTTGCACAACTCCCAGTGAGTAAAAGCCTTCTGCTCCCCAGTTAGCTGTCCTTCTCCCTCCCTCCCCCCCTCCCTCCCCACCACAAGAGTGCTGCAAACCATAAACTCCACGGCCTGCCACAGTGTACAGCAGGGGTAATTTATCGTATAACAAATGCTGCACCACCACAGCGGAAGGTACCAATTTTCCCTCAGTTGCATCCTGAGTAGAATACGCCACATTCAAGCCACATTCAAGACAGGCAGGGACCATAAGTGCCCAGTAGAGCACACAACTTTCATCCAGAAGATCCCAAGTTCAATCCCCAGCAGCTCCGTTTAGAAAGAGTGAGTGAGAGGAGAAATCCTCTGCATGAAACTGTAGAGTGCTGTGGCCTGTGTCAGGACAAAAGAAGCAAAAGCTCTGCCATAAGATGGCTGCTAAAAGCACTGTGAGGTCAGCTTTAGACCAGGTGGACTTCCTGGCCTGATCTGATCTGTCCTGCACTTAGACATGCTAATGGCTTACCTGTCCTGAAGGTTCTTCTTTTTGTGCTGTGTGCCTTATTCACATCCAACCCTATTGCTTTACACTCAAGTGCCTCTAGCAAACTGCCCACAGGATCCCCCACCTCCCCGCAAACTGTGTACCTGGCTGGCAGGTTATAAAGTTCTCTTGTATGGACTCCATCTTTGTAGTCCCTTCTGGGCCACATGTCACATGTATTTCTTGTACGTTTAAATAAACCGCAAATGTTCTTCTGATTGCACCCCCACAACAGACTTTCTCTAGTTTTTCTTGTCACCTGCCAGAATGCACATTCCTGGGCTAGAGCAGGGGTCCTCAAACTTTTTCAACAGGGGGCCAGTTGACAGGTGCCAGCGGTAGGCACAGGCCACCAAGGCAGTTCCGGCAGTGGGGGGGGGGGAGCACGGGCTGGTGAGGGGCGGGGGGAGTCCAAGACTACCTCCTTGCGAGCGAGCCACATGCCCACGTGTGCCCACACACACACACACAGCGAGTGCAAACCCTCTGGGGTGAGCCAGTTAAATGGGCATGGTGGGCCGTATCCGACCCGCAGGCCTTAGTTTGAAAACCCCTGGGCTAGACGGACAAGCAGTGCAGCCTGCTGGTGTCAGGCCGCTTCCTATTGCAAGTGGTGATGTGACTGCACACTCCCTGACTGAGTTCACACACTATGGGGTATTTCCCCACGGGGCTTCTCATCCCACCACTGCCATCCTGAATGCTCAGTCCATGGCAGGGATGCCCTACAGGGTGCCATTACTTGCGATCCTGAGGAGCCCGGGTTGCTCAGGTGATTGACAAGCCACAACAACCCTCCCTGATGGGTTCAACATGTTAAGCAAGCAACAGTGTGTCCTCAGCATGGCAGCCATCAGGATAGAGCAGAACCGTGCAGGGAAATTCCCCCAGGTGGCTTCTCATAAAAGCCAAGCTGCCCATCATTGTGGTGATTGCTTCTCCAAACCGGGTCCAGAACAGGATCACTTGGCCAAATAAATGACTACGAGGGCAATGCGGTGGCTGGGATGAACATAAACTGCTTGCCTTGGTTTGCGTCATTCTGACCTATTCCGAGTGCAAAAGCACTTTTGCACAGAAACAGGAGGTGCTTCCCCAGTTCTGTGCCAACACCCATGGGCTTCCATAGGAAATAAAGTCAAGACCAGGCACTCATTTCCAATTTTGCTTATTTCATAACTTAGAGAAAAGCTTGCAAAGATGCTGCAATGACCTGCTACCGCTGGACTTTTGCTCATGCTGTCAGGTTGGTCTGGGTGCTCTGCAGCAAAGGCAATAAGACACCGGCATACCTGGTGCATAGTGCTCACGCCTCTCCCGTTCCATGGTGCAGGGACTGCTCTGCATGAGTGCTGTACTGCAGCCTTCCCCAGCCAGGTAGTGTCCGAATCCCGGAATCTCAATTTGAGAAGAGGGAATAAAACTCGGGTTTGTGGGAAAGACCAAGCGTCCAGACCATCTGAGGCTTTATTGTATTTACCCCCAAGGTTCCCGCGGTACTCAAGATAATGCATGCATTACCGGGCAGGTAGAGATGAACTCTGCTGCAAAGCTTCAGTACCATGACAGGGCATTTATAGGTACACAGGCACAGGGCAATTGATGACAGAATGCAGAGATTACAATAAGATTCTGAGGTCATCACATACAGAACAGATAAAGAAATGTCAGTCAATCACACAGTAACAATGAGATTAGTACTGACACTTTAGTTGAGTAACTTGAACCCATCTCCAGGTTTGCTTAGACATGCAAATTCAAGCTACTAGAAACTATTCATGATAAGCTCAGACCCCTATCTCGACTCTAAACATTCTGCATGATCAAGGCACATGAAGCCTTCTGGGCTATCAAGAGATTATTGTAAACTGAATAAATGACTATTTATAATGTATATTTGGGCTAAAATGGCCTACTGCAGCCTACAGCTAAAGGTGAGGGAAAGGAGCAGGGAAATGCCATTTTAAACAGTGACAGCTTGGTTTTGAGAAGGAAGACAGGATTTGATCCCACAATGCCAAGGCACACAGGAGTAATGCTTTTCAGACAGGATTTACCCAAATTTTCCCAACAGTAGCCTTCAGAGGGATTTGGACCACAACTCCCAGAATGCCCATCCAACAGGGCCACTAACTAGCAATTCTGGGTGTTGTAGTCCAAACATGTCTGGAAGGCACAAGATTGGGAAAGGCTGTCCTACTGCAAAGAAGAATTCCCTCTATCTGGAAAACTAGCAAGTCAGGAAAGAGGGTTTGAGGACTTTCTGCCTTCTCTTTAACACCTGCTTTTCTTTGTTCAGAGATTTATCTAATTTGTGGGAGCATCCAATCATGTAATTTCCCCTATTTGAGTGGCACAATCCAGCATCAGCATGACTGACACTAGCAGATTGTCCAGATCAGGTCTGTTCAGGAATACCAAGTAGTATCTAACTTCAATTGTACAGTCAGAACAATGGGTATCAACAAATTTGAGACGAGTGGCAAAAGTATCTGGTGTAATTTTCTCCTATTCCTTTTAAAATTTGGGAGCACTGGGTGGTGGCTATTATGCACATCCAGGAAGAGGTGGGTTCAGGTGTAGCAGCACAGACTGAGAAGCATTTCTCAGGAACCCTTTCTCAAAAAGGCAGTTCCTCTATGACGCAGGTGATATCCCACTACCTATCCTCTGTGGCAGGGAGAGGCAACCTGTTGGGTTGGCAGTTCTCCATACCTCCTGCAGTACAGATGCTTTAGACTACAATTCTGATAGTCCTCAGCCTCCACGGCCAATGGTTGGGTTATGGGAGTTGTAGACCCAAACTTCTGCAGAGCACAAGGTTGTGTACCCTTGATCTACACTTTTTAAATTCAAAGCAGGATTTTGCAGGGCTTTATTCTTCTGATGGTCAATCAGTAGTGAGCAACTTATGGCCTTTATTTAGTAGGGCTGAGGATAAAATCTCTGGAAAGCCGCAAGTGGCCCAGCCCAGCTCAGCTGGAAGTGATTACCAGCTCACACTGACAGTGCAAATTTTCCTAATTTATACTGCACTTCCTTTCTGTGTGGAAGAGCCTAAAGCGATGCCTCACAATATATCACTGTGTCCTATTTTGAAGACTGTAATATTCCAACAGACTAGCACGGGCAGGCGGTGAAGCAGAGTTTAGCTACTTCAAAGGAGCGTCTCTTGCAATGGCATGTTTCAGCAATAGAACAGCACTCAGAATCCAGTTTAAATCAACCAAAAAATCCAGTACGGATTTTGCCTGTAGCTGAAGCAGATAAAGGGAGTTGCCTAGCAAGTGCATGACAGGTAGAAAAACACCTCCCTGTAACAGGTTGGTTCACTCACAGTAATAAGAACTGTACAACAGGTGAATTCCTTTGCTGGGTTTCCCTGTGGGACGCTTGCTACCAAGCACTGCTTGTCACCACTACTATAACCCAGTCGAGAATAAAATTAGCTAGGCAATGTCGCCACGAGTACTCAGTTTTTGCCAGATTTGCTTTGGCTCTTTTAGCTCCAGCCCATTTGTGCTGAAAGGTTCCTGGGTGAAAGCAGGAGCACCACATCACAGCAGCTCAGTCTTCAACACACCAAACTGACTCATCAAGGGGTGACTCAGTTCTTTGAAATCATGTGGCCCATTAGGACAGCCAAGAAACCAAGCAATTTGCAGCACAAGTGGCGCTGCGTGAATAAACCCAGGAGTATATTCATCCTCCATCCTGAAACTGAATAAAGCTGCATTTTACCTCTTTGGATACTGAGTGAGATTTTCGTTATGTTTCTTTTCCTCATTCTTTTGCCAGGACCAGAGTTTTGTCCTATGAACTGCTTAGACGCCAGAGAAAATTGTTCAGCTTTCCCCAACCTGCTGTGCTCCAGAGGTGACTTGGAAGCATAGGAGTTGTGGTCCAACTCATGAAGGCACCAAGTTGCAGAAAGCTGACTCAGTAAATGCAGGGAACAAAACATCCCTCTGAAGAAACTAAGCCGGCAATCCTGCACATACTTGATCGGCAGAAAAGCCCATTGAACTCCAGGGAACATACTGCTAAGTGAGCATGCATAACCTCGGGTTGCATGGCATCAATCCAATGCAAATGCAGTGAGCTCTACCGCACAAAGTGGTATTTATTACTTCTGAGTAAAGAGGGTTAGAACCAGGCTGCATACTTGGGACAGACTGAATTTCCTAGGATTCAGTTTCCAAACTGACAATAGGAACAGATTCCTCAAATTGCAGCTGTCCCTCATTTTGTGGGACTTTGGCAATGCCATTGTATGAAGGACAGGGAGACAAGGCCTATTAAGGCCCAGGCACCAGGGGAAAGCTTCCCAGTATGCAGCACTGCCAAGGATGCTGGTCCGGCCCCCTAGTGCCCTGCATGACTCTGGCCTGGTCAGCACTAGCCGGAACTCCAATGACTTAGTCCCTGCCTCTTGAACACTTCCACATAGTCATCAGCAGGACTACCTCTTATGACCTTAGATACCAGTGGACTGCCAACCAACTCTTACAGTTGTACCGCTGGAGGAAAACAAGCACAGCTCGCAGCTGAGATATTTCCCGCAAGAGTGGGCCTCAGTGGCTTGTGGATATTTTGGCAGTTCTTTCATCAGTCCATCCATTGTCCCTCCTTTCTTCCTTCCTGGTTCTAGGCTTTTACTCCTCAGGCCTCAGTATTTCCTTGTCCATTTGCCAAGGAAGCAAAGTATATTAAACAGAGGATTAAAAGTGCAATCCTGTGCATGTTTATGCAGCCAGTCAGAGGGAATGTGAAGAGCTGTAGGACCGTCTGTCTAAACATGCATAGAACTGAACCCTCCGTCTCTTACTATGCAGTCTTTTACTGCCAGCCTCCAAACACAGAGGCCACACACTCTGCATTTCATCCAGAAAGCCCTATTCTGCTGTCTAGATCAAGCACCAGGGAAGGGGTGGGAAGAAGGCTGGGAATCTGAGATGCTACCTGGATATGGTGTAAGTCATCAGCCCCAGCCTCCTTTCCTCCTTGGCACACCCCTTTAGTACCCGGATGACGAATTGTAGAGATGCAGCTGGCTCAGTTCTTTCACCAACTGCTGCAATGTTTGTTGCTGGGTTGTGAGGTGTGGGTTGGTTGTGCTTTGTTAGCAATGGCTGGGTTCAGACCACATGGTAACCCATGTTTCAGTAACAACCCGTGATTCAATGACAACCCAGTCAAACCATACAGAGCCCCTGAGGATTGGTTATTATGTGTTCTGAACCCAGCCAGTATGTGTCGCTGCAGTTAAGGTGAAAGAACAGGTTAAGGTTAAGGTTTGACTCACACGAACAAACAATATGGAAGCAAACTCCTCCTTCCTGAATGTTGTTTCTGTGGCACAGAAAATGGGACAGCATCTTCAAACAAAAACCAGAAAGTTATGGCTTATAACCAAAGTTAATTTCGCTTAAAGTAGTCCCTGGAGAATACACAACTCACTGGAGAAGACAATCATGTTAGGGAATGTCGAAGGCAGCAGGCAAAAGAAAAGACCAAATATGAGATGGACTGGATCCATAAAGGAAGCCACAGCTTTGAATTTAGAACAGTTAAGCAGGGGTGTCACAGAAAGGACTTTGCGAAGGACTCTCATTCATAGGGTTGCCACAGATCAAAGATCACTTCATGGCACATTACAACAACAAAGCAGACCCACTGAAATGAAGGCATTGAAGCTGGGCTACCACTGGATAAAAACCTATGAACATTTTAACCAGTATTTTTTTACATTAAATTTAGAGTCATGGAAAATGCGGGGTAGGGATTAAATTAAGGGTTGCTTCTGAAGACAGCCTAAACCTGTTTACTGAAGAGCAACTTTTATGGTAAACTTTTTATTTACCATAATTCATCATTCCAAAACTAGCCAGTAGGGGGAGATGAAAGCGCAGCCAAGCAGGTATGCAGCCAAATGAGAGAAGTTCTGTATGGTCTGGTTCTAATCCTCTGTTCTTCCCACTCATCAGACTTTTAGAATGCATTACCGCACAATCATTCCCATTAGTAATGCTCTGGACTGCAGCTACAGACATCAGGGGCTGATACAGCTTGGGACCATATCCACAAAAGGGCCGGCTCACAGAGTCCTCTAAGCACCCAGGTCTTGCCTGTGGCCCTGCAGGGTTGGAAAGCACACGGCCACCGCATTCCCTTCATCGCAAGTATGGTCAGCCTCACCATAGGATAATCTCGCTTCTGCCTACACTCTTGCAAGTCGGATTACACCTGGCATTCTTTCTTTAAAGATGTCCCAATTTTTGCTGAGTATGTTTGAGCTGCATTGTAGTCTAATACAGCCTTTCTCAACCTCCAGACGTGTTGGCCTGCACCTCCCATAATTCCCAGGCAGTGTGCTAGTATGATATAGGACCAGCACCATGGTGAAATTGGGTATTTCTAGGGAGACTCACATTTTCCAAAAGTAAACTTGTGGTCCATTTACATAGGCAAGCTTCACACAACACAGCAAGCAACCCTATTCTGTTTCCAAGGCACACGGATATTGCCTAAAGTTACGGTTCATATGATTGCATGGTTACCCAGGCAGTGAGGTTTCCCTGCTCTCCTCTTGCCACACCTCCCAGCAACCCCCATGAACTAAATCCCAGTCCTTGCTCTTGTCTATGGACCACAGCACAGGTACAGAGCTTTTCTGGAGAGGTGCTTAGGAACCAACCCTTAGGATGAGAGTAGGACTGTTCCCTGCACATAAGGATGTCCGTCAGTCTTTCTCTACTGGAGCACCAGAACAAGGGATGATAAAGGTAAAGAGAGAACTTGGCAAGATGTAGTGTGTGAAGGCAAAGTCAGCAACAAGCAAGAGACAGATACCATGAGGCTGAAGCCAAGGCACAAGTAAAGATGTTACAAGACTGAGGATAGATACCAAATAAGGTGGTGGGAAAGTTGGTGGCTCCCAGCTACTCTGGATGATTGAACTAGTCCTAAACCTGCAAGTACCTAGAGTTCTCGAGCCAATCCTGCAAGTACTTGCAAGATTGACCAGGCTGCCTTCTCTGTCAGGTCACCAGGCCTACATCACTTTGCAGATCCTGACAGGCTATCTCTATTCCCACCCGTGAAAATCAGAGGGTTCATATCTGACCAAGGCCAGCAGCTTGTGATGGCTGGCACTACACAGTCCACAGAAATTCCACATGTTCCCATTGCTTTGTGGTACACTAGACCAGTTTGACTCTGCAAATAAACCAGGAATTTTCCAGTTAGTCAATTTCCTATCATGGTTGAATTGGGAAATGATGATTACCAGGTTCAGAACAAATCTTAAACAACGGTTTGAAGATGGCGTAAGATCCTGGATTGTTTTGAACTTGGCAGTGACAGTTGCCCCAGTTTGGACAGAAAAGGAAGCTGGGGGAATAGAAGACTTTTTGGGCGCACTGCAGAGTGCTGACAAGGGAAGGATGGCACCAGGGTGGAGGGCACAAGTGCTCAGCTCATGCATATCTCAGCTTATTAGGTCATGATATGTACACCCAAACCAGGCCAAACGCTTATCTTTCCAGAAGGAGAAGGAGCGTCACGGACGTCTTTGTCACTTACCCAGTGAATGTCGGCACTTCAGGCACCCTCAGAGATCTTGACGGTTTCTCATCAGATGGCAGCCTCTGTTCTGTCAAAGCACCACACTTAGCGAACCGTTAGGCTGGATTCCTATCCCTGCTGCGGGGCTCTGCCCAGAAAGCCACTGGGCTCTGCTCCCTTGGCCCCCTCCATCGCATCCATGCCCTTTGGGTGGAGGGGAGCAGGTGTCACTGCTTGGAACTGAAACGTGACGCTTGCTGTTCCAGACATTTCTGCAGTGCCAAAGAGCATGACTAAGCTGCGGTCTTACTGGTACATACCGATTAATCATGATGGCACTTTTTTCTGTCTGCGTTTCTTCATTACTCTGACTCAATAGAGAAGGCAGATTAGCATATCAGGTCAGTCCAACACTCCCGCAAGAAGCGAGAAGACATATTAATTTTGGCCAAAGAGTCATGACACTTTCTAACCCTGAAGTTGGCACAAAGAGGAAAACCCACTGGGAAGCTGTCTGACACAATCCACTTTCCGTCAGGCGAACCCGCCTACAATGTAGAGCAGGCCTCGGTCCCAGCTTGGGCCATTAAGGCTGTAACAAAGTGTCTTCCTGAAATCCAGATGGCTTCACTGCATTCTGTTTTTATAAAGTCCCTTTAAATCTGGCCCCTCATCACAGTGCTGAACTTACTGTCCTATTCTCTGCCTAAATACTCACATGACACATTTTGTGCTAGCTGTAAAAAGCATTTGATTTACCACTGCTGTGACCTGAATTAACAGACCCATATTGAGGCCTTGGACAATTCTGGTATATTCAACCATTCAAAGCAGGCACAGAGCAAGCTGAAGGGAGGTGGGCGTGCAGCTGAGATTCCAGAGCCCACAAAATACGCCTGCACAAAAAAAGCTGCGTCGTCATATTCCTTCAGGGTGGAGCCTTACATAACAGTCTGAACTGACCTGAAAGCCCAGAGCCATGAGGAAGTTGCCTGTCTGTGGATCACCGAAAGAGGGGACAAAAGATGATACCCATTTGTATAAAATGTGTATATGCTAAATTATAGACAGATGGAAATTAAGAAATAATTATTTTAATTGTAATAGGAATACAGTCTGTCTTAGCATAATGTGGAAGACTGCAGCCAGGTGATCCACATGCTTCTCTGTTCAGTCTGTTGCCCAAGAGCTAACTGATGATGAGCAACAGTTCTTCTAAAGCAGAACTGGACAGGAGATGCCTCCCAAACAGAGGATGCCTTCAAGTCAAGGATGGGCCTCTGGCGGCCCTTCCAATGGAGGACTATCATCAGTCCACCCTGAGAAAAAAAGGTACTTCTTCCATCTCCCCGTCCTGGAGTCTCACTATCACCATTATGCATGAGGGAAGAGACCCAGGAGAGAAGGGATTCTGATTACCCAACACATCCGAGGGTGGATCCACCCTCCCTTCCAGATTGGACAAGCAGGGGGCTAGTATAGCATAACAGCACAGTGGGGTTATCTTAATATTCCGTCTGGGTTGCAGGTTCTGGAGGGCCTTTGGGCAAGACACTTCCACTGGGCCACCCTTCCTCAGTAAGGCTTCCTTCTCTCCACCCTTGTCACCACCTGCCGTTGCTCTTCGCCCCCTGTCTGATCCTTTCTATCACTTACTGGCTTCACAAGCAGCGGCATCCACTGCTCCTCCTCCTCACTGAAGCACTGCTTGCACCAGAGCAAGTGGCAGGCAGGCAAGCAGGCTGCAATGGTGACAAGGAAGAGCAACCCCGGGGGGCTCGAGTCCGTGGGCACCCGCTGGAGGGTGGGCCCGGGCAAGCGCTCTCGTTCCTACACTTGATGGGCCTGCCCATGTTCACAGACTTCTGCCCCACTGCATGTGCCACATTCTTGGGAATAGCTGGCAAATATAAGTGCGAGACACTTGCATTATCTGTTCATATGCTCCCGAAATGAAGAACCCTGAGCAACACCTCACAGCTCATAGGTCCATTCTCCTTGTTAAAACAGAAGTGCAGAAGTGGGCCAGGTGAACAGCCAGAATGTGTAACCAGAGACGGTAGAAGCCAGGCTGGCCCATCTTACTTGCTGGCAGTCAAATCAGATGTTGCACTAGAGATCTGTGAACACACATCTCAACCTCTTTTTCCTTGCTTAGAATCAGCCAAATTGCTTAAAATCAGCACAGATACTTGTATTTTGCTTGTTGTTTTTTAATCTGCACTGCAGCTTGAAGTGAGGAAGGGGGTTAAATTGAGGAAATGAAATGGGGGGAAGGGCAGCCAACCTCCTTCCTCATTCCCCTGGCCCCGATCCAAGTTGCTTCTTTCTCTGACTGTTGTTTTTAAGCAAACGAAAAGATATCCGAGATGCTAGGCGAATTCCACAGCAGCACTCTGCTCGTAAGAACCTCATGAAATGACCACAGCCTGTGTAACACTTTTAATATAAACTTGTTCTCTATGCTGATGATCATTTCGGAACTCCATTCCTCTGTTCCAGCTTTGATGCAAATGATTAATCCATGCGGTTCTTCTAGTCAGAGTTGGAACTTGTAGGTCTGTTGGAGATAATACACTCCATAGTGTGTTATCTAATTGGCAAGTTAGATTTTCTGCTGAGTCTATTACCTATCTGGGAATACTTAACCCAGGAGATGCATTACAAATTGTTAAGTTAAATCTGAGTAAGCTGATGAATGAGGTCTCAAAGGACATTGACAGATAACAACAATAAAGTTAAGCCTATGGGGTAGGGTAAATACAGTTAACATGTATTTAAACATATTATTATTATTATTATTATTATTATTATTATTATTATAACATTTCTATGCCGCCCCTTGCCGAAACCTCGGGGCGGCTTACAACACGATAAAATACAATGAAATACAATAGCACATAATAAATTACCATTAAATACAAAGTACAAAAAATACATTGGTTTACAAATATAAGATTAAAATTATCAGTATAACTTAAGTAAATAAAAATATAGGAGGAGAAAGAGAAGGAAGAAGAAGTTGCCCTGGCCAGATCATATGTTTTAACAATTCAAATGATGTTTAAATAAAAAGGTCTTTACCTGGCGCCGAAAAACCAGTAACGACAGTGCCAGGCGGACCTCTTTGGGGAGTGAATTCCATAGGTTGGGTGCTACCGCAGAGAAAGCCCTCCTCCGAGTACTTACTCTCCTAATTTCTTTCGTGGAGGGTTCCCAGAGAAGGGACTCTCCCGCAGATCTCAAAGGGCGGTTGGGCATATACGGACGTAAGCACTTGTTCAGGTAGCCAGGACCCAAGCCGTTTAGGGCTTTATAGGTCATAAGCAACACCTTGAATTGGGCCCGGGCTTCAATGGGAAGCCAGTGAAGCTGACGGAGGACTGGAGTCATGTGAGCATAACGCCCCATCCCCGTCAGCAACCTGGCAGCTCTATTTTGCACCAATTGAAGTGTTCGGACTGTCTTCAGGGGACTGTCTTCAGGGGAAGCCCCACGTAAAGCGCGTTACAGAAGTCTAGGCGGGAAGTCACCAGCGCGTGTGTCACCGTCGCCAGGCAGTCGTACTCCAGGTAGGGGCGCAGCTGATTAATCAGCCGAAGCTGAAGGAAGGCGTTCCTCGCCACCGCTGTCACCTGAGCTTCCAAAGAAAGCTCTGGGTCGAGGAGTACTCCTAGGCTGCGGACCTTATCCCTAAGAGGGAGTGTTGCACCATTCAGGACCAGGTCAAATCCACCCTCTCCGAAACCCGATCCGCCAACCAACAGGACCTCCGTCTTGTCTGGGTTGAGTTTCAGTTTATTCAGTATTCCTTTACTTATATCTGGCAAGTATTTCCAACAGCTTAATGTTTTGTTTCCTAAATGTTTATGGGGTTCCACTCACCAGAAGCATCCTTGAAAAGGATGCAACTTTTGCTCCAAGAGAGTGGATTGTGCCTCCTTGATCATACACACACACACACACCATTCGTTGACTTGCACTAGATTTTGGTAATTTCTTCTTAGTTTAAATTGCTCTCCCTGGTTAGTCTTGGAATCTTCATTTCTGGATCTTTTCCCCAGCTTGCTTGCATTAGTCTTTCATCATATGAAAACAGATAATGTAGCCCCTGAGTTGTGTCAGCTAGAGAGCTGTGGCATTTATTTCCACGTTAATTGCAATTTGATGTATTTTTCACATGCAAGGATGATCTAATGGGGAAATACAGCTTTTAAAACTGGCAAGAAAGCATTTGTTTGGCAGACTTCAATGGGCAGCTGAATTTTACTTTGGATCAGCCTTCAGTCAAGATCTGCCATTTTCTGCTTTGTGTGCTGGATACAAGTTGCCAGCTATGGCTGCGTGGCAATACAAGCAAACAGAACATTTGCTCGAATCCAGATTTGGTCATGCTGCTTTTACAGCCTCAGAATCGACTGTTTTATGGGAAGCATCGATTGAGTCTGAACAATTACATCAGCTTACAATTCATGCCTAGAAATATCTATTCTGTCTACACAAAAATATGCATATTATATGCATATCTATACAATCTACAAGATCTCCTCCAAGAAGGGAATAATGAACTGGAGCGCCTCATCTTGCCCAGCCAATGGAGTGTTTTATCATTACCTGTTTTGCAACGGATCACACATCTTGGGCTATGCTTCATTCAGCAAAATTTGAAGTTTCCATTTTGGACACTGCAACTTATTTTTGAGAAGGGCTTAATTCAACTAGCCAGATTTTGGTGCTGCAGGACTGCTAATGCTTATCTCAATGGTGGCTTCCTTTAGGAAGGAGGTAATAATTTGGATAAATCTTGTAATGGAATGTTCTTTAAGATTCAAGGATACACCTGTTCTTCTGACTTACTTGTCTTTTGGAAGGTAACACAAGGTCAACATAACTAGATTTTCTATACCCTTTTGACAGCTAAATGTCTATTATTAGAACACCAAAAGAATAAACAGCCACCTGCAATAGCATAATGGGTGATTTAATGGAACTGTCAATTTTTGAATGGGTGACCTTTAGGCACAATCTACAAATGATAAATACATGGATATTTGGGGGTTGTTTCTTGAAATCTATGCCTAATTATGTTAATCATGATGGTATGTTCTGTTATAGAGTAGCATATAGAGATATATAAATATGTAATTAGTGCTGTGGATCTTTTTATATTTTATTCAAAACTGTAGTGTTTCAGTTTCATTCCTTTTTTATTTTTAATGATGTGGTTTGGGGGTTTTTTGTATTGCACAATTTTAAAAAATGGAATGACCACAGCCACAGGGCCTTATGATGGCACAGAAGAAGAAAAACCTTTACTTTAATGTTATGTGAAACTCCCAAATGCTCCTCTATTTTGAGAACTGGGTGGTGGAGGCGGTTGTTTTGCTCTCACATGCTGTAAAAAGGCCTGTTTGTGAAGACCTGCATCTCATGTGGTTTTGCTGAATGGCCCAGAGTACGATCCAGGGCTCAGCTGACCATCTTGGCTTCAGTCTGTCTCTACCACAGCCCAGAGAACCATCTAGAAGTCGCCTTCTGTCCCAGAGCGCAGAGCTGCCTGCCTTCTGTACCCGTCGATGGCACTGGTCCAGTGAGACAGGATGAGGACTGGTGATTCATGCTTTAGCTGGTGTGGGCAGAAGAGCAGATTAGATGATCCAAGAGAAGCTTGTATTGCAGTATATTTCAAAAGATTTCTCATTTGAGTAATAGCTTGCCCAACTGATAAAGTCCAGATGGGTAGCTATGTTAAGTCCCTTTATGGAAAAACAACAAAAAGGACCCTGGACCAGGGCGAGCAGACTTGAGGCTTGTGGGAGTTACTCTGGCTTTTTTCCCCTAGAAGCCTGAGAGCCCATGGACAAAAACTGGGTGTAAACAATACTTTTTATTTATTTATATCCTGCATTTTTCCGGTAGGAAGCCAAGGCAGCTTCCATACTCCTCCTCTCCGTTTTATCCTTCCAATTGCCCTGTGACTTAGGCGAGGCTGCAAGTCAGTGATTGGCCCAAAGTCACCCAATGAGCTTCATGGCTGAGTGGGGGCCAGAACCTGGATCTCTCACATTCCAGTCCAGCCCTCTAACCACTACACCACACAGAATTCTGAGTTCAAGTCTTGGTTTTGAGTATTAGTACTGAACTCATAAAACACCATTCTGGAATACTGCAAACTTCAGCATGTGAGCTGTGCAGAAAGCCCAGATATGGGATATTGCAGTGACATATACATCCAATTAATTAATTAATGAGCAGTCTTAATGTTGTTTCGACTGTTAAAAATGTAGCAGTCAGAAAATCCTTGCTGATCTACTATAAACCAATGAAAAATCACCAGAAGAGAGGTCTACCTTCCATCCACCCTTTATGGAGAATTAAAGCCCACCTCAGCAGGTGAAGTGGCTTCTTGTCAGCCTCTAAAAGCTCATGACACCATAATTTTGCTACCCTTCTCAGAGCTATGAGCAGGACTACAGTAGACCTCTGCAAATCTCAGAGCAAGGACCAAAATTCCTAATGCCTTTTGCAGAAGAAAAGCATCTACTTTTCATAGTAGATTATCAAACTGATCCATGCTTTGGGATGCTGAGTGATTTATATATTGGGCCTTTGCAGCTCAGGATTTAAAAAAACGAACAGGAGAATTTGTCCTTGGTGCAAATGGATGAGTGCTGTTCTCCGCATGGAGGCCATGGAATTGGGCGAACGGCCTTGTGCATTTCAGCCAGCCTGTGGGGAATACCACTTTTGAATGCTTCCCCAGTGGGAATAAATATCCATATAAAAGAAAACTGCAGGGGAATGCAAGCCCAGCCCACTTCCTGTTGTGCTCTTTATATCCTTGTGGGGAGTCTTCCCAATCAAGAAGCATCCGGAGCACTTCACAGTCCAATCTCACATTGTAGAACTCCACCACCTCATTCCAGCCTTGTTCTGCTGTAAGTGTGGAATAGTGGAAGTGTATGAAAAATTCCAGTTCTTGGAAAAGGGAGAGGACATGTGACTAAGGGGAAGAGGTGAGTGCCACACCAGGGACACTTCCTGCTCTCAGCTAGGAGGGAATGTGTGGAAGGATATTTCCTTCATTATCACGTTCTAATCAGGAGTGAGCAGCTGGGTTGCAGATCGCAGCCCAAAGGGGTCACAACATGGGCCCACTACTGCAGAATGGACTGTCCTAATTATCAGTCTTCTTGGATTTCTCATTTCTTCCGCACTGTGAGGAATCAGTGCGGCTGGGCTGGGGTCACCGTGTGTCTTACTTTACAGAGAGAGGTCCTCTGTTTGAGGGCACTTCCAGTTCAAGCTTGATCTAAAGAGAAAGTCCTCTAAGGGAGAAGAAAAGGGGCCTTGTCACCCATCAAACAGTGACCGGATAGCAGACTGGGCAAATGCACAGGCCGTATGGTCCCAGTCATCCTAACCATGGTAGATATATCATACTTTATTTATATTTAAATCAATGGTATTACCTTTATATCACCATATAAATCAGCATATGTACATATTATGAAAACGTGTGTCCTCTTTTTGGCATTGCATGAATGACCATCCCGTCATGTCTGCTTCCCCATCAGCTTGTTCGTGTGAAAGGCATAAATGTGTGCAGGATTTTCCCACACCATCCAGGATCTTGCATTTTGCTTCATGTGGATACATCGATGCTTGTGGGATAATGAAAATATGTCATCTCCCAGGGAAGTTGAGCAGATGGAGGAGATGTGTTTGCACTAGAACACCTGGGGTACTTGTAAACACTGCACAACCTGGCAAAGTGCCTCATGATAAACGAAAGGATTTATTTGACAAGGTAGATGTCAAAGTCCGTGGGATTTACCACTGGAGGAGGGAGGACAGGTTAGGGCAGGGCTGACAAAAGCCACAGATAACCAAAAGCACGAAGAACAGCATTTGGAGGCATCTCTGTATCTTTCAGAGTAATGAAATAGAGAGAAACACAAAGAACTCTGAATTTCTTGGCTCTAGTGACACTGTGATAGTCATTGCGCTCACGGGTTAATCCAGCCTGAGTGAAGGGCCTGTTCGCACAGGTCGCATCTCTTCGATCCGGAGGCCCATCGCCCAGACTCTTTTGACATGTGACAACCGATGCGTTAACTCCTCACACTTCTTATGGACTGGAGGCTCACTCTCCACCTCACTGAGAACCTCCAGGAGCCCTGCACCCCTATGGGTCGAAAGCTCTTCCTGGAGAGGCTGTTGAGCCACTTAAGTGTGCTGTCTCTGCTTTCTACATACTGTTCAGTGGGAAAGGATATACATGGGGAGCTACTGATGCTTACAGTGTGATTCGCGGAGATGGGCAGACATATCACCTAACCCTTGTTTGCTTGGAAGTAAGTGCCATTTGTTCAAATGGAATTACTCCAGTCAAGGTATTAAAATATGCTTAAAGGCTAAAAGAACGGTTCAGTGATTGCATAGCATCAAAAAGATGGTGGGTATGATTCTGTTGGGAGTTCTAAAGGGGACTCCAGGGCTTGGGCACCCACTTCAGCTCACTTGGGGCCCACGGGCTGCAGATGGCCACACATGACAACACTGACTGGCAGCAGCTCTTGGCGGGTTCAAAAGGGAGTTCTTCCAAGCCCTTGGGCCTTCTGCAGGTGAAACACGGGCTCTACCAATGTGCTGTGGCCCTTGTGCCTAAAGAGAGCACTGAGGCCCCAATCCAGGTCCCCTGAGGACTTTTTGCCAAGAAGATAAAGCCAGGTGAGCCAGTGCAGTGCTTAATATACTCAGAGGAACTGAGCCAGCTGGGAGACATATTCTGGGATGCTATCAAAGGCAGTAGTAACTAACTGCTGCTTTGATGGCAGCCTAGCTCTGCCAAGGGCCAGCCAGGGGCTGCTGAAGGGTTGGCAGGCGTCAGCTTGGGCTTGATACGGCTGCTGGCTTTGCAAGGCATTGCTGGAAGACTTGGGTGACCACCAGTAATTGCTGCTGCGACAGCACATTCATAAGGTCTGCTGTGGCCACAAGTGCTGTGGAGGTCAGCCAGGCACCGTGGTGTGTTCCCACAAGGGAGGATGAAGTGTGGCTCTGAAAGGAGAATTGGCTGCAAAACTTTTGCATTCACAAGAACTACATTATGCTAGTTTGCTGCTGTTATAGATTAAACGTATGTTATAGATTAAATGCATGCATGCGCGCACACGCACGCATGCGCACACACTTGCAAGGAAAGGAAGCAGGTCACGTTTCTGCCTTCTGCAGGAGAAAGTTTTGCATCTGTGCTATTCTGATCAAAACTAAGGTGATCCAAAATCTGCACCATTGTCCCGCATAATAAATTTGAGACAAAAGCACATGAGAGGAGGGCTGATCCTAAGCCTCGATTCTACCAGCAGTAGGATGCCACTTTCTAAGCAGAATCCCCATGTCTCTCCTGCACCCTGCGGCTCCCGGCCTACCCTCCAGATCTAATCCAGAGAGCCCGAGAACCCTCCAGAGGAGAATCAGAGAACACACGGAGTGCTGCAGTGGGGGATGACTGGGCACAGGAGCCCTGTGCTGCAAGCAGTGTCGTTCCACCAGTGTAACCAAGATTTGGGCCCAATCCAAGATCATCATAAAAAATCAAGTTTGCTTTTTCATGGAATCTGTCAATATCTATAGCAGAAGAGCACGTGTTACAGGAGCATGAAGCATATACAGAAAATTCAAATACTGTTGGAGGCAACAACAAAAAAACATTTTAAAATCTTTTTAAAAATCCAAAGGTTCTGGGGAGCATGCCTTTCAGGCATCAATCCCCCACCCACTCTTATCCACATGCGTGTCCTTAGCTGTCCAAGCAGAGATAAGAGGGGAAAGACTAGGTTCAGACAGCACAATAACCCACACTCAGACTGAAAATAGGTTGAGTGTGGGTTGTCACAGAACCTATACTCAACTCTGAACTCTACTGTGCTGACAAGCCATCCTTTGTTAACCATGAACAATCCATGAAAAGAATCCATGGTTTGTTGTTTGGTTGTGAACTGTGAATTGTTTGTTTTCTTGATTAGGCTGAAACAAAATGATAACCTACATTTCAACAACAATCCACAATCCAAGGATAACCCACTCAACCCATGTTCAACCCTTGAGTGTGTCACATTATCAGAACCCATCCAAAAAGCTAAATGACAAGATCTTGGTAGCTGCCTGACCTATGAACCAAGGAGAATCCATGGCTTGTCACTGTCTCATGAGCCGGAGGTGCTGGTTAGGGATAGGGGGCAATTTCATTTGGTCTGGGCAGGAGGGTAATAAAAACTTAGCAAATGTTGCATATTGCTTTATTAAATGAGACAGAAAGCACTTGAGATGTTGAAAAGAAAAGGGGTGGGAAAGCATGCACACAACTGGAAGAAAACAAAATCAGCAGATTCATCCATCCAGGCAGAGGACTTTCAGTGCTTCTTTCTAAAAACATTGTTTTGAATCCTTATAGATCCAACTGTGTTTGTGGTACTGAGTTGAGAGCAATAGACTGGAGAGCAATATAGATTCAGATTTGTTGTATGCTCATCCCTTCCTGCTCCCTTCCTGCTTCCTTCTTTACATGACCTTGTGACCCTCCAGTTTCAATTGTGTGTCTCACCAGCATGTTCTCTGCTTTTTGTAGAGTGGGGGAAATAAGACATAAGGAAAAAAGAAGCACAATTTTCTCTTGTGTGTTTGCACTATGTCACTATACAACAGTGCCACCTAGAAGTTGTGTAGTGGAAAAGCAGGAAATTCTTATAGGTTACTGAAATCTTAACTCTACAACAAAACCAAAAGGAGACAGCAGATTCAGCAGATTATCAGCCAGGTAACAATTTCATGTAGAAAAACCAGGGTTACCACCTCTCCTATCATTGTTGCTGGCGATTTGGCAGGCAGGTACAATATGACCTCTGAAAGTTGGAAATAGCTGTATCTATTGAATTTGGCCATGCAGGTGGCTGAGAATTTTGTTCAGATTTTTGCATATGAAAATTCACAAGTGTCTTCATAAACAAAATGAAAATAACGTCAGATTTCAAAATAGCTGCACGTGGGAGAAAGTGAAACTGTGGGATTCGTCCCTGCTTCTGATGGAAGAAGCTGCCTGGTACCTGAATGCTCTCGATTGTATGCATGTTTGCATGTGATAACTAACTTTAAATGGGACTTTGAAAATTAACAATGGATTGTTTGAGTTTCAAGTTATGACCTTAAACAATAATGTTTTACTTCTTTTGTTTCAAACAATAGGTTTATCCCAGATTCTACAAACAAGACTTTTGACTTCAAGTCACATCTGGACCTTCTTTCTTTGACCCCAGTGTTTCGGGGCTGGTTTAACCATTCTGAACTCCACTTACTCCCAAACTGTTTTCCTTTCTTCTAATCATTTCAACATTATAAGAAGGAACACAATTGCCAGTTATTCATTTATTCTGTTCTCACCAAATCCATTTTATTAGCTTCTTAGGGACAAGACATAACTGCAATGTGAGCAAAGTGTGATTTGATAATCTGAACTGAATAAAACAGAAGTGGATAATTAAGAACAGTATGGGGGGGAGAGGAAATGGCAAAGGCCATCTATCATGAATCAAGTTAAACTAAGAGTAAGACGCGCTACTTTTTTCTGTGGGATCACAGGCAACAATAATCTATTTGTGCAGAAGGCTTCCAAAGAAGCAGAAATTTCACCAGGTTCAGGAAGGAACATTTTAAACTTCATGAAATGATGCGTGAAATGGCACTGCAGAGAATTCTAGAATCACAGGCAATCTGTTTTCCTCTAAGATAGATGACATCAGCTGCACACCTTTGCATTTGAAGAAAAGGATGCTGGCTGGTTTAATCCAGAGACATACCCAGCCCTGTGCTGGCCACTGACCTGGGACAGTGAAAAGTGTGTGCTGAAAAGGGGGACAGATTCTCCCTTTTGCTATCTCCAGTTTGACAAAGACAAAGTGGCTAAAGGGCATTTGGAGGGAGTTGGTGTGCTTCAGCAGTTTAATGGTCCTATTTTAACTGTCCATTGACAGGAAACCTAGGGAAGGAAAGCTAATGGAGCTCAAGGGACAACTCGGAGAACAGTTCAACAAATGCAAAATGGCAGCATCCTTTGTTAGTCCTATGTAATGAATGGAGCTAAGGTCATGAAATATTTGTTTCAGTGGGTTTACTCTAACATTGGCTACAGCCCCAAGTTACACTGCAGAGAAATGTGCTTG
The DNA here is from genome assembly GCF_004798865.1 of Varanus komodoensis. Classification (NCBI taxonomy): domain Eukaryota; kingdom Metazoa; phylum Chordata; class Lepidosauria; order Squamata; family Varanidae; genus Varanus; species Varanus komodoensis. Next base: position 6,977,966 of record NW_025336479.1, on the reverse strand, counting down.
TTGTGTAAACTTCCTGGAAGCTTTGAACAATTAAAAGGTATGCAAATTTGCAATGCAGAGAGGATTGTACAGATGTTGCTTCCAGTTTCTCCTCTTCTGGGCCAAGGAAGCGCATGGTGAACTAGTCCTTGCGTTGCTTGGTGGCGTGGGCTGATCCTTCCCTACCGGTCCACCCTTCCGTTCCTTACACAGCCTGTTACCCAACCACAGAGAGCTGCTGCCCAGCACATTAGATCACAATGAATCACTGGCTGACCTCTGCCTTCTGGAGTGTTCAGTTTCTAATTTTATGGCCTGTATCAACTGGATTATTGAATCCAGATGTCTGGAAAATGCAGCCATCTCACTCAGAAACCCAACCCACATGGAGCAGAGCTGACGGCAACAATTAAGAGTCAGCGAATGCTCACTTTTCATGAGCTAAATCCTGGGCTGAAGAAGCCGAGTCAGGCATCTCCTTCTCCCTGCCCACCATAGCTACTGGTAACCGGTAACTGGTAACCTTAAAGAAAATATATAGAATCTAAATAAATATCCTGGTGCTCACAGTGCTTGCCTTTAAATCCGTGGTTGGTGCTTGAGTTGGATTGCATATACAAGCAATAAAGCTGTATCTGAATCTGAGGCGTGATTTCAGGGGAATCGCATCTCTGAAAGGGCTGTCAGGAGACCAGCAGTAGCAGCATGAAAATCTTGTTCTAGTCCTTTCAATCCAGTGGAGGAGGGAGGAGTCTGTTTTTGTTTATTACACATCTACCCTGCCCTTCCTCTGGGACCTCTCATTTCATCCTTGCAGCCCTGTGGCCTCGGCTAAGACAAAGGCTGCACCACATCCACCCAGTGAACTTGGTGGCTGAGCGGAGAGCAGAGATCCACGGATCTGTGTGGGCCTTGGGACACCTTGACGGACTGGTTTCTGACAGCTGCCAAAGGGTTCCGAAGGGAGATGTATACATTGCCTGCAACCCCAAGGGAATGCCTTGTGGATGACTGCAGGCACCACCTCACCCATTATCCCTGCCCATTTCTCCACTATGGCTCCTGTGTTGTCTGCCGTTGTCTGTTGGCAATAAGAACCATTTCAATTATTGAAATTAATTACCAGAAGAAAAAGTCCCTTGGCAGCCAGAGGCAGCCCTTCCAAGGTTCTCCTGGGGCATCCTGGCTCATAGCTGCCAAAGGTGTGGGGGTTGTCACAAAAGCTTGCAGCTTTTGCAGTCTGGAATAAAAGAGTTTTAAGGGGACAGCCAGGTCTTCCAGATGTTCAAACAGCAGCAGTGATGTTGTAAAATTATTCTGATGGGGGGATTGTTTTTTTCTAATGCCTGAACTGTACTCCTCCAGCTGGCAAGACAATTCCTGTTGCAACTTTTTAATTAAAACCAGTTTCGGAACTAGCCTGACAGACAGCATGCAAGAGTTAGAGGACAAGCAAAAACAACATGAAATGCAAAGAGAGAAGGAAGAAGAAAAAAGAAGAAGACCCTGCTTTCCTTCTTCAGAAGCATGTTGGTTTCCCTCTGATGAAACTTCTCAGAGGAAAGAGAAGAGGGGGAAGGACTGAAGAAGAAAATAACTAATTGCTACATTTCTTCCATTTCTTTCTAGCTTGCTGATTTGCTGTGTTTCTGTTGTAGCAGAGGATTTCAAAGAACTGTCTGCAAATTCCAGGCCTCAGAGACTGGATGTTTCAGTGTGTAGGTCATGTCAAGTTTACTGTTCTGAGGCCAGAAAACTGATACAAATCCTCCTTCTGCTAGGGCAAGAGGAGTATCCGGGCCACTGCAGGGTGAACGCATGTAGGGCGGCCTGTTTGATCTTTAGAAAAACAGGCAGAGGAACTAGGGTTGTACTCACCAGTAACTGATAATCCAGAAGCGACGGGCTTATTCTGTTATCCTAAGCACACAACTGCATGGAAACAAGCTTCATTGACATCAGTGGGATTCCCTTTCAAGCAAGCATATTCAAGAACATAAGGAGAACCCCGCTGAGTCAGACCAAAGGCCTGGCCGGCCAGCTTTCTGCTCACCAAATGGCCAGCCAATTGCCTGTAGGAAGCTGGCAGGCCACTCTGAGACTGCGGTGATTCCAGGTTCCAACAAGGACAGGTTTGCAATCACTAGCAGAGCATCTGCTTTGCATCAGAAGGTCCTAGACATAATTCCTGGCATCTCCAGATAGGGCTGGGGAAGACTCATTTTTCGAACCCTGGAGGGTCCTTGCCAAGCAGTGTAGACCAGACATGAGGATCCTGCAGCCCTCCACATCCATCTCCAGCTGCCACTTTTCCTCTTGTCATAATATCTCCCAAGGCTTCTTGGAACCATCATGCATATAATGATGTCCAATGGGGAAGAGCGAGACCAACTTCCAAGCTATGCATGCATATTCAGTTTGCCTGTACCATCCCCATGCACCTCTAGAATATGCACACTCGGGGCCCAAAAAGGAAGAGTTTGATGCCACCATCCCCTCCTAGCCCCTCTCCCAAAAAGCAGTATATACTGCATTCATTAGACACATAATAGCATTCTTGCTCATTATCTCACTTGTCCAGAACAGTAAAGTTCGACTTGGGATACGCTATTCCGTCTCTCTGAGAAGCTGGCTTCTGCTCCTTGAGATGGCTCCTTTGCACCATATCCGTTTGTCCTAGCAATTTAGAAAAACCATTATTCATCCTAATGCTGGTGGTAAGTGACGGATCAGACTGTCTCTGAGAATTACTCCACGTGCAATCCCATGTGTGCTTGGATAGAAAAAGCCCCATGACTCACAACTATTCCACAACCAGCCATGGACTTTTCCTATCTCAACATTCATAGGACTGTGTCCTAAGACACCTCCTTAAGTGATCTTCAGGGAAAGTTTGAACTGGCCCTGGCCAGGGATGCCTGAGATGGCACTATCCTCTCTTAAGCAGCCGAGGAAGATCCCATAATGGATAGCCTCTCTCTTCTGCCTCTGGTTCCTTCATGCAATTCCCCCGGGTCTTGTTTCTTCAAGGCCCTCACATGGCCTGGTGGCAACCAGGCCACACGGACTACTGGAAGATGGATTCTGCCCAAGAAGCTGGGTGCAACCAAGAAGAACTGCCTGCATCCGTCCCCTTTCTCCCCTGCAAAGCCTAGAGAGGAGGTGAGCCCTGAGGGCCTGAAGACCTGAAGATTACTTAGAGGTTCTCTTTTATTCTTCATCTTTTATGGTGAAGAAATGCAAGAGGGGAGATCAGAGGCAGAAAACAAAGCAAGCACTTTGCAGCAGGGCAGAGGAGAACCAGAGCCTTCACCTTTGGCTCTCTAGCAATCCTTTTGTACCTGCAGTGCTGAATCATTACAGTGCTGGGTTCCATTCTGTGTTGCAATAATGTTCCATTGTCTTTCAAGGTAATAAAAAACAATTTAAGGACTTTGCATCTGTGCTGATAATTCTCTGGTGTGAAAGCTGCACACACTCTGCTAATGCTCAGAGGACTGGAGAGGAGATGGCTTTTGCAGATGGACGGCTCCATGCCAAACTTCAGCCTGATGTGAAATCAGAGCAACTGCCTTATAATGGCTCCATTTTAAAACCAAGGTTTATTAGGAAGACATTTCAGCCAAAGCCAAAACTATAGTAACGGCTGTTAAAAGCAAAGCAGAGAAGGTAGATTTCATGGTAATTCTAAAGAGCTGCCTTCAACAGTCACCACAGGACAGGGGTAGTTAAATCCTTTTAACTATCCCTGTCCATTGAATCCATATTTCACTTTCTGAAGTGGTCGATGGCTAGCATAGGAAGTGGTTGGCTACAAGTATGAAAGAATCTATATTGCTCTCCAATCTGTGCCACTTTCACATGTTTTTACCATAACTCCATTTCTTTTTTATATCTATCTACCATTTTAATGCTCTCAAATTAAAACCTGTTTAAATGCATTTGCTCTCAAAATACACATTTAAGCACTATTTTGTTTCAAAATGCAAATGTCAATACATATTTTGATGCATATAACATTCTGACGACTGATTCACAGTATTTGGAAAAGTCTGGAATCTGCTAAATAGCTTAGTTCTAATCCTCCAATTGTTCCAAGAGGTACAAATCAGATTTATTTCTTACTGGACTTTACAAAGTTCAAATTCTTCAGGCAGCTCCTGTCAATTATCCTGCAAACTGTCCATTGTTCTAAAGCAAAACTCATGGAGTACTTAATCTAAATGCTAAAGATAGAATCACCATGTTTTCTTTGCTCACTTTGTATGAAGCATCCATCTAGTATCTTCCTTGTGGCTCTTTTGTCTTTTCTCTGTTCACAGAAAGTCCAAATTTTCTCAGAAAAATGGAAGGGAAACACAATCTCTAAATGCATACATGGCTTTAATATTATTATTAAGGGTGAGATTTCTGGGTGGGTGGTGATGTATGGGGCTGGTGATTCTACTGCTCAGCATACAGTCACTATTGCAGTGAAAGCATTTTATCAGGATGATTATTTTTATTATTTTATTCACTCTCTTAACTGGCACCGAAATGCATTTCCAACTATAATAGTAAAAAAACAAACAAACAAACAAACTGAAATGCCACTTAAATGAAAATGTTGTAGCGCTACAGAACTCTTCCTCCCCCCTCCTTTTTTTTTTTTTTTTTTACTCATGTTTGGAAAGTTTTTCAGCTACTTCAGTTAAAGACTTTGCAGTCTGATAGTACTATAATATTCTTGCACTGGAACTGCTGTTTAGCATATACATGGGGAAATTGTGGTCCTCCAATGTTTTTGGAGGCCAACTCCCATCAGCCCCAGTAAGTACAGTCCATGGCCAATTCTGATAGCAGTTGCAGTCCAATAGCGTCTGAAGAGTCACGGGTTGGTCATTGCTGGTTTACAGCATCTTCTAAGACAGAGAAGCATTTTCAGGTCCTGAACTGGGCTCACACACCCACATCACCCTAGGCAAGAAGGTCTATAAGAGGGTGTCTGTCTGAGCTGGGATTCTGCCCAGGCAAAAATGGTCTTTTGAGCTCTGATCCGGTGTGTTCTTTGGCTCTGACTTCTGGCTTGGTCCCTCGTCTCTGACTTCCTGGCCCAGTTCCTGATTCTTCCTCTCTGACGGCAGCCCACAGCTCATTCCTGATAAATATTCTGGTTTATATTAGATGAGAATATATGATAACCCCGCAAATGAATGGGTAATATATTGGCCTCATGCAATGTTATATGATGCAAACAATTCTCTGGCTCCTGAAAGATTTTATGTGAAGAGAGCTGATTTTTTCCTGGAAATATCACTTTCTCCTTTTCAGGACTGATTCGCACTGTGCTTGCTCTTGCTGCAGCGCACCTCATGCAAACACAGACCTGGCTTGCCATCTCGTTTTCCCTGCTATGAAAGAAAGGAGGACACATCCTCGGCATCAGTAGCATCTTCCTTGCACTGCATGTTTAATCTTGAATTCAGCATCGACAAAACGTAGTGGAAATGCACCAGTCCATCCTATGCATATTTATTTGGAAATGCATTCTGCAGGCCTCACAAGTTTTATCAAGTGGTGTTGCTCTTGCACCAGATCTACCCAGGCCGGCAAAACAGAGGGAGGAGGTGTCTGGAAGCCTGGTTGCACTAAAGGTGAGAAGGGACAGTCCTTGCCGGAGCCCTGAATGCACGTCAGGAAGGCACCCGCTCTCACCCCATGCTGCCTGAAGCTGACCAGGCAGGCAGGCGCATCCGACTCTGGCCCCGGTGATGGGGCTGTGTGCACCCCCACACCCTAGGGCAGCAGAGTCTCTCTGGGGTTCAGGCCAGGCTGCTTCACACCACTCTGCCTTCCAGCAGAGAGGAAGGGCCACACGGTGTGGCAGGCCGGGGAGTCCTCTACGCCATGCAGCATCTGCTGCCTCGCTCTTCCTGGTGATAGGGCTGACCCTGCCAGAATGCCAAATACGTTCCGTATTAGCACCAGAACTCTTGCACTTGAGGTCAACCAACCCAGCACTCTACCTCTGTGATCAAGGACAGAAGACTGCAGATGGAGCAGGAGTGCCCAGGTCCCCGTGACATCCAGCAAGGACATCAGCCAAAGGGCCCATTTGCGCCTCCTTGCCGGAGTGTGGGAAGCTCATTATGAGCAAGGAATTCCCTTGGTGGCTATACCCACTCGTAGCCAAACACAGCTCCAGGGAGGTCACCTGCTAGTGTGGGAAACGAGCTGTTCTAATACCTGTGAACTCTCACCAAAGAGCCCTGTTCCCTTTGCAAATAAAAACCCTTCAGGGACCTGATCCCTCCATTTGCAAACAAGCACCGCACCTTTAAGTGTGTGGAGTGGAAGAAGAAAGCAAACCTTGTGGGTTCTTCTATCAATATTTAGTGAAACGCATCCAGTTGACCTTCTTAAGCAGCACCTCACATTATTAGCACAGGAGAATAGATGAGAGAGCTGCTTCTTTGCTCGGATTTACCAGAGTCATTTGTGCATGCATTTAATAGAGCTACACAAACACTAAAATAACCTTCCCCAACTAGGTGCCCTCCAGATACATAGGACTGCAGCCCCCATCAGCCCCAAGCAGCATGCTCACTGAGTATCTGAGGAATTGGGTAGGGAATGGAGTATTCTGCAAAACGACATGCTGGCTGGAGCACCACATACTGCAGGGATGAGTTGTGATCCGCATGAAGAGTCGTTTGACTCGTCCTTGCAAAATGTGGTACAAGCCTGAGCTGGTGGATGCTGGACTGGACCACTCCAGAGTGCAGGCAGAGGACCATATTTTGAAAACTTCTCATTAAAATGCAATCATCCACCCTTTCATGTAGTCAACTAGCATAGTCCATGGATTATGTGCTTGTTCTGCCACATGCAAGAATCCTTGTATCTGGTGAGCATCCAAACATGATACATTGCCTGACGTGGACGGCTGGGAAGCGCACCACCTTCCGCTACGCCATGTGTGCAAAAGATGCTCTCCTTTGCCCACGCATCGCATGCATTCGCTGATGCAGATGCACGGCAGACTATCCACACATGACCTGGAGCGTCGCAAGCACAGGACTGGGCCTAAGGGGCTGGTGACGTTAATGCAACAAGAAGGTAACTGTCTGCTGCGCATGATCACGCAGGGCTTCCAAGCCATTCCTGCCCCACCGCCACTCTGCGTTCCCTGCCCCAGGCTCCTGCTGGTGCCAGGAGAAGGGGACTGCCAGCGCCCCGTAGCGCTTTCCTGGCATCTACAGCAGCACAGCAGATAGCGGCCACCCAAGGTACCCTCCTTCTGCACCAGGTCTCTGCTCGTTGCTCTTGCAGCATCGCCTAGGATACCAGCGGGAGAACTAAGCAAGGAAGAGAAGCAGGCCCTGAATATTCCTCCTCCTCCTCCTCCTCCTCCTCCTCCTCCTCCTCCTCCTCCTCTGTCTAGCCTTTAGTTGATCAAAGTGGGATGCCCAGTCAACTTTAAGCCCTGCCATCCCTGGCTTACAGAATTGTCTGAACCAGCCCTGCCCTTTGATTCTCCACTAGCACTCGTGCTGTCTCTCTAGCATATCTCGTTTTTGCTCACATGGATTTAATGGTGGATATGCACAAAATTTATAGAGAATATGCATGTCCCATTTCAAGGGAATTCTGCCATCACTGCCAGTAGGGTAAACACTGCATGGATGGATCCATGGTTGCAGATTTTTGATAGTAAGATTTGCATGGTGTTAGACGTGTTACTACTTGGGTAAGCTCATCTCTGTGAAACCGCATCAGCTGCAGGACAAAGACAGAAGGCTGTCCAGCTTAGAGAGAAGGAAAGTTTTGCCACTGAAAAGTGCACATTTACCAAAGACCACTAAGAACTGCTGGTGTTTTCCTCTCTTCCTTGTATTTGGAGAACCTGGCTTGAAGGTATGGGCTGTAGAGTTGGTTGCTATTCCTTTAAAACAAAGTGGGAGGGAAAGTACAGTTTTAATGCCATTAATGTTATTCTGGTGCTTGTCCTTACCTCTGGGGAAATAATTTTCCTGAGGGGCGGGGAGGTTCTGTGCCAGATGTGAAGGGCTCTCATTATTTTCTACCATTTAGGAAGACCCCTAGGGACAAGTCAAAGCTACCCAGCATATCACACAAAAACTCATCCTCCTAACAGTTGTACCTTGGATATGGGAAATGCTGCCCACAAATAGCCCAGCCTGCAAAGCCCACCCATGTCATTCCTGCCCCTTCCTCGCCTTCCGTTCTGCCCACAATCCAGGCAGTTCGGTATCAAACTAGCAGCAGACTGCAAGAGCATCTCCAAAGTAAATGGGGGAGTTTTTCCTTTCCTTTTTCTCTGGGCTGACATTTTTGCTAATGAAAGAGAAAAGTCTGGCAGGGTCAGAGGCAACCTCAATTTGTCTTTCCTGCCAAGAACTGTTCAGACAACTGCAATCTTTGTGGGATTTTTTTTCCATTATGCTCTTCCAAGATAACTCTCTAGAGAGGAGACACAATCCAGCCTTCCAGTTATGATAACTAGGTGATGGGTCTAGTAAAAGCTACAAGAAGGTACCAAGTTATTCCAAGGTTAATGTGCTGATGAATGGCTCCAAATTCCAGCAGGCTCCACTCTGCATTTCAGCATTTTGTAAATGCGCCTGAAGGTTAAGTCACATTCAGTTGCCCAGAAGTACATGAAGTAGTTGAATTTCAGGGACTAAGTGATGTTTTCTATCACCTCCCCAGCAAGCTGAGATTGCGGAAGAAAGATTAACAGCAGCCACATGGCACGTGCTGCGTTAGAGCACTTAGTACAGCGAAGAACAGACAGTATAGTCGCTTCAACCTTCTGATCGCTACTGCGGTATTAACCCTGTCCCAGCCAGGGTAGCTCAATAAATGCACAGACCTGATGGCAAGGCAGGGCGGGAGATACTGTGTAAGAGGAAGACTCCCACCCCTTAAATCCTAACTCTAGTTCCTTCCCTGACCCCTTTCAAGTCTGGTGAAAGGATGATGAAATGATCCAGACCAAGAGCTGCTTCTGCTCAAAATTCTTAGGCGGGTGGTGTTATTTCACACCCTTTCAACTTGTTTGGGGAGCTGCCCTGAGAATCCTATAGAAAGGCAGAATATGAAGAATGACAACAGCTGTGTATTATTATTATTATTACTATTATTATTACTATTATTATTATTGCTGCTGCTGCTCCTGCTGCTGCTGCTGCTACTAGTGGTGGAAGCAGCAGCAGTCTCGGTCTTTCATACCTAAGTGGTCCAGTCTGCTTCCCCAGCTGAGCAGGTCATACTTCTGAAGGGTTGGTCCAACTTTTTCCTATCCTGAACTGCTATGAAGCCCTAGAAACTGCTTTGAGCAGCATGGACTGGGGCAGGATGTATCCTGACCTGGCATCCAGAGCTGGCAAACCTGGTGGCTGCTGGGGGCACATGATCTTAGAAGAGCTCATCTGTGCCCACCCCAGGACCCATCGCCCGGGGAGCTGCTTCAGCCAGTCGGACCCAAATGCCTGAGTCTGGTGGGGTCCTTTCTCAGAGCCAGGCACTATCCAGCCTGGAACAGCATCCAGGAGGCTGCCTGTGCTGTGGCTGGTCTCCTGGGGCACCACCACTCAGGAGCAGCTGCATGGGCGTTGGAGCAGCTTAGCCAGGTGCAGTGGAGGACACTGGCCCATCAGCAGAGTCGGAGCAAAATGCAAGTGCTAGTTCAGGCGGCTCCTGGGCACAGGATGCGGTGCAGGGCATCGCCTCTGGCTGCAAAGTGCTGCAGGCAAACCATGCATCCCTGCACAGTGCCAGCTCCAGTTCCAGAGTCTTGGGCAAGACGCCTTCAGTGGGCCCCTCCCTCATTTTGGCTTCCTTCTCAGCACCGCTGCCCCCAGAGGCCCCTGCTCCCTTCCCCATCACTGCTTCCACTGGCCTGCTTGGCAGCAGAGAGCCCAGGAGCAAGCAGAGAGCTGCATCTCCTGCTTCTCCTTCTCGCCACCTCTGTTGGCTGAGCGGGAGTGAGAGGCAGAGGAATCTGTAGGTTGCAATGGCGGGTCTTGTCAGGTCTCTGCTGGAAGATGCTGAGCCATGCTTGACACTGACCTCAGCTAGAGCCCTGCAGCCCAGCAGGGAAAACCGCTGTGTACTTCACCCTGGGAAATGGAGAGGTGAATAGCTTTTGAATGCCAGAAGGTCCAGCGAAGACAATACTGCAAGTCTGTCCCATTAACTAGCTACCTTTTCTAGAAGTAGATAGTTTGCAGCACCAACAGAGGTATGGGGCAATGCCCTAATCAGCTCACTGGGCATTGCTTGAAACGCTTCCAACAAGGTGCCCACACAATGCAGGCCATGCCAACACTGTCTTCGTCACCCCATTCCAACAATGACTGGCAGTCTCTCCTAACCCCATTGCAGCTCTGGAACATGTTAGAGTGCTTTCAGTCTTACATACACAGGCATCACTGCTTTGGAGTGCATCCGTTCCTGATATCTCCAGGCAGAGCTGGGGGGAAAACCCACTGGAAGCTCTGGAAAACTGCTGTCAGTCAAAGATGATACCGAGGTGGATGGATGGATGGATGGATGGATGGATGGATGGATGGGCGGGCGGGCCAAGGACTGACTCAATATAAGGCAAACTTCTATCTTCCTACTGTCTGGTTCAAGAACTTGGATCAGGCAGAACAAAATGAAACCTAAACAAATAAAGATCAAAGTCCCATTAGTATCTTCCTGGTGTCATCAGTCTAATATGCTAGTAAAGAAAACAGATTTCAGTTTGGAGTAAGAATTGGTATGTGCTCACCTAGAAGGGAAGCCTGAAGATAGCAGGGGAGCTTTTACCAAACTCATCCCCTCCAGATATTTTGGACTAAATCTCTCAACATTCCTGACAACTAGCCAGGCTGGTTGGGGCTGATGGGAATGGAAGTCCAAAATCTCTGGAGAGGATCAGGTCGGTGAAGGCAGGACTGGGGCCAGAAGGCACAAAGCTTATGACACCATAAATGCCTCATGCGAAACATCAGCAGCCAAGAGGTCCTCCTTCATTAACCCCTCGCTGCTTGCCACAAGTTGTTAGCAGGCACAGCCGGAGCCTGCTTAGCTTTCTCTAGCTGCTAATGATGAGAAATCTGGAGAGGCCGAGATTGAGCCCTGGAAATGCTGCCAAGTAAAACTGTCCAGAGATGATGTCCTGACAATGCAAAGTAGTCTACACCAGAAAATAAACAACTCTTGAGATTAACAGGAGAGGGTGCTTGGAGCCACAAAGCAGCTCAGCCAAGAGTTTGCTAAGGCAGCCTGACTTCAGATACAAGGTAAACAAAACCCTGTCTAAAGCAGGATTGGCGGACCAGTGTAAATGTTCTCAGGCCAACCCTTACACAACACGGTCAGTTCACAAACAGGCCTTTCCACACATGACGGCATTTCTCACGCTATCTGTGGGCTGGGGTTAGGCACTTCCAACTGCGAGTCTGTGAGGCCAGGGGCATCTCTGGATTCACTGGCCCGAGAGGAGGGAATTGCAGGCATTGGAGCCATCAGATCAGAAGCTTCCTCAGCCCCGGAGGCCAGTAATTTTGGGAAACCAAGTAGATTCCTCCACCCATTATAAAATCCCCGCAATAAGATGATGAACCCAGCCCCGAGAAAAGCCACCAAACTGCTCCTCTGTGTCATACTGGAATGGACAATTCCCTTACTTTCCTCCTGAACTGGCCAATATATACAATTCAGCCCTCCCTAACCTGGTGCCCTTCAGAGGTGTTGGACTACAGCTCCCCATCATCCTCAGCAAGCATGGCTATACTGGTTGTGGATGATGGGAGATGTAATTGAACCCTGCTGCAGGGCTTCAAGTTGGGAAAGTTAGCACTCCTCAGCAGCATGCCTCTTCCCTGCCACCATTTCCAAAAGTTCTTCGCTATAGATGAAAACAGTTTCCATGAAGACTTATATATCTACACAGCTGTTATTTTTTAATTATATTATTATCATATTTATATCCCACCTTCTTTCCTTCCAAGGAACTTAACACAGCTTACATAATTCTCCTCCTCCTCCCTTCAATCTTATCCTTGCAACAACCCTGTGAGGTAGGTTAGGCTGATAGTCTGACTGACCCCAAATCACCCAGTTGGTTCCATGGCTAGATGGGGACTAGAACCCAGATCTCCTGAGTTCCAGCCTCACACTCTTAACCACTACATCACCCTGGCTCTCTTACTAATGTAGGATAGAAATCAGAAAAGAAGACTGAATTTAAAGAGCCATCCAGATCAACAACAAGCCAATACTTTATGTTCTATCCAATTGTAGGTTTAAGAAGCAGACCCAAAGATAGAAAATCCCCTTTCGAGCCAAAACTAGATGTGACAAGAAATGCAGTGAGTTCATACAACTACAAATAGCCTCTGAGCCAGAGAAAAGAATCTTTGCAAGGACCCTGATGTACGGGAAGCAGGATTAACCTTCATGAGTGAATAAGGCAAGGCAGCAATGGGCAGGCTTCATTCTTATAGAATCGCTTGTGCTTTGTTCTGAAACCCCAAGATCCACCCAGCTGAGCTAAGAGCAAAATGGTGCCTCAGGTAGGCATACACGATGAACTAAGGCACGGGATTCCTCACTCACAAAAGAACACTGCTTCCATCCTCTTCCTGTATTGCTAAAGCACCAGCAATGAGGGGAATGAGTGCTATGCCAAACCAGATGCCCCAAAGAGGATCTAGCGATCTCTAGGATTATGAGCAGTGAATTTCAGACCAGCGAGTCCTGAGACCGATCTTAGTTGAGTCACCAAAATCCCTGAAGAGCTGCCTCCCCTCCCCTCCCCTCTTCCCTTCAAGGCCAGGCCCAACAGAAGGTAAGAAGAGTCCTACTATCCCCTCTCTTTTACCAGCTTTTGTGGAGCAAAAGTTTAGGTCTGCCAAGCATCAACTGCTTTGACATGCCAAGTCTTGTGTCATTTCCAGAGACACAGGAGAGCTGAGTGAGAGATGGGTACTATGCTGCTTTTTCCCTAGGGCCCTGCATCCATCGCTGTTTGTCTACAGCCAGATGCTTAAAGTAAGCAATCACATAATTTGCAAATCCCAAAGTGTCAAAAATGAACTGATATTTTTAAGAGGGCCACGTTGTTGTTTTTTAACCCAAACAATTAAACCGTTCCCTTCTTGGAGGTAAGGCAGATGGTTAAAATTATCTCTGTGACTTCCAAGCTGTAAACATTTCTTTAGAAAATGGAGATGCAGTTTCTGGGGGTAAAGGGGGAAAAAGGGAGTTGGGCCCAATGTAAAGCAGAGGTCTCAGTTAAGAAAGTGCTTGGAATGTCAAACATGCTTGACCTCCCGATCAGCAAATAAGCACATTATAAACAACATGTTTAATCAGAGCTGCTCTCAAGGGAACAGGAATCCTTGTGTTTGTTTAACGTGGGGCAAATGGGATTCACTGTGAATTGTTTTGTGACTAAACACTATCAATGTGATTTGTGAGATTTATTAATATTGCGCTGTAGCACGCTTCAGTAACACATATCACAGGCGGCAACCTCCCCTTCCCAGCTGTGGAGAAACAACGGACAAAACCACAAGGCGGTGCTTGCTGCTCCTGTAAACACCCACAGGGAGGCACAGAATCCTCATCCGGACTTCCCTAGTGAGCCAGAAACCAAGTCCAAAGCAAGAGACCCAGTTGGCACCAAACCCTGCCAAGGCAGCTGCCTAAGGTAGCAGACTCTGGTGCCACGAGCAGCAATCAACAGCCAGCCACTTACTTGTTCTATTTGTTATCGCGTATGTGGAAGGAACAACATACTTGCCTGTTTTGCTGAAAAGCTGAAAAAAAAGTCAGGCTTAGTTGTCATCAGCTTCCCTAAGAATAAGGAGGTGAACGTTTGTGGAAAATGTGTTTTTTAAACAGCCACTGTGCTTTGCCTCAGAACATCTCCGTGTTATGTAAAGCCTCTATCACCACATCGCACGGCACTGGCCACAGTGCTGGCTTTGGCAAGTCGAGAACTACGATGTCCAAAGCATTTGTTTGAGTGCAGACAAGACTTTCCCTTGACAAAAAAAAGTTATTCTCAAACCACAGGAAGCGCCTAGTGCATGTGCAGCTGTCTGCTTTGTGTTTGACTTTGTTCTCTAGTTCTTCCTTAAACTTATTTGCTGTTAACCCTACCTGATCCCTGCGAAGTGTTTGTGTATGTTGCACAGACACTTGTTACACCGACACATTGCAGGTTTAGGTGTACACAGAACTCACCCAAAGGATATGCCTGAAAGCCCTGAGCTAGCTAGATCCTGAGTTCTCTTCTGGAACAGAACAGCTCCCCCCATCTGTGTAAGGGGCTTGCATTTAGCAGAGGCTTCCACAGGAGGAGGAGAGGAGGGAGGCAATTCTAGTCCAATTCCCCTGCATCCCATGCTCTGGAAAAGCCTTTTTAAACTGTCAGAGCCTGGGGTGGGGGGAGGGCACTGGCAAAAATGCCTTTCCCCTTCTTCCTAAAGGATAAGCCTCTCAGTGTGTTAGTTTCTTAGGTACCCAAGGATTCTCTGCCACTTTTGCTGCAGCATAAACTAACCTGGCTACCCCACTGAAAAAAATGCTTTGCACAATTGCTTCAACTGGAAGAGAAATTTCACCTCCAATAAATTCCTATTCTACCAGCATAGCCAAGATCATCTTCCTCATCCCACATCTTTTTTCCAGGAAAAGCAACAGATATGAGTGTTCCTAGGTGCCATTCTATGTATGATCCAATTCTGTTCGCCCACTTGCTTAGACCAACGGTCCTCTTATTGCAACAGCTTCACTAGCTAACCGGTCTGCTTCCAGGCACAAGACAGGTTGCTGGTTATGTTGTGTAAAACATTATACAGCCAGGTTCCCTGAAAGTCCACCCTCTCCCATCCAAGCCTGCCTCAATTTTAAGATCTTGCAGCGAGCCTTTATGGTTTTCCCAGTTGCAATGTATGGCTGTGAAAGCTGGACCATAAGGAAGGCTGAGCGCCGAAGAATTGAGGCCTTTGAATTGTGGTGCTGGAGGAGACTCCTGAGAGTCCCTTGGACCGCAAGGCGATCAAACCAGTCAGTCCTAGAGGAGATCAACCCTGACTGCTCTTTAGAAGGCCAGATAGTGAAGATGAAACTCAAACAGTTTGGCCATGAGAAGGAACAACTCATTGGAGAAGACCCTGATGCTGGGAACGATTGATGGCAAAAGAAGAAGGAGATGGCAGAGGATGAGGCGGCTAGATGGAGTCACTGAAGCAGTCAGCGTGAGCTTAAGTGGACTTCGGGGGATGGTGGAGGACAGGAAGGCCTGGAGAAATGTTGTCCATTGGGTTGCGATGGGTCAGATGCAACTTCGCAACTAACAACAAAGAGAGCCTTTTCCGAGTCTCACTGCCAACAGAGGTGTGTTTGGTAACAATGGTAGAGAGACAACAGCAGCCTGCTCCCTGGCTGCTCCCAGCTCCTTGTCAAGGGTGCTCAGTGGGATTCTGTTGCCTGCTGAGCAAAGATATTTTTATTCAAGAAGGCCTATAGCATGCAAGCTACACTGTTGGATCAGGCACTGTTTTACAGTGTTGTTGTTACAATGATCTGTTTTATTATTGTTTTATCCAGGATTGTAACTGGGCGGGCATACTTGTTTGGGGGGAATACTTGGCCATATTGAGCACCTGTTTGTTGTGGGGCAGGAAAGCTGGCATGCGCATAAAATAATTCCAATCCCCTTTCGCATGTTTTAAAACAATCCGGAGCATGAAGAATGAGCGATGTAGGGAGAGTAGCATTCCAGCCAGGACCGATGACAGGCTGGGGGAGAGGCTCTAGCACCCCACTGGGGAAGGGCACCTCCAGGCTGCTGTGGCACTTGAAGCTCAGACAGACCAGCACTGGCAGTGAGGCCCAGCTTTTTAACCACTTCATTCTGATCAGAACTTGCTGTGTCTTACACCTTGATTTTTTCAATGTGATCCAAAAGTTATCCTACATTAACGAATGGTTTTTGTCTTATTTAAACTGATGCAATATCCCTGCAAGAGGGAATACTGAGGGGTATCCTCCTGTGAGCCACATGGTTGTGCAATACCGAATCCTCATAGCTGCCCCCACAAGCATAGTTACATCTTTCTTTCTGTTCCTACACACACACACACGGGGGGGGGGGGGGAGACGGCAGCTTTCTATATGTTAAATGGCAATCCAAGAGTTCACACTCAGCCCTTGAGTTCAGCAATTAAATGTGGAAGGCCATGGAAAATGCACCAGTTTCTAACAAAAGATGATGTGGCCCAAACCTCACTTTTTCTAAAAAGCCACAGATTCAAGCCACAAGTTCTCCTTTGGCACAAGTGGGTGGAGACAGTCACGCTCATCAGCTCGCTCCAGCAAAGGTCCCTGATGGACGGACAGCCTCTTTTCTTTTCTTTTCTTTTCTTTTCTTTTCTTTTCTTTTTTCTTTTCTTTTCTCCCTGCTCCTTAATTTTAACCCAGTCAGGGATGAAGCTGCACAGCTTCCAAGGTCCAGACAGCAGCAGGGTCATAAACTGCACCTGTGCACTTGATGATTTGGCAGTTTCAGCCCGAGCTCCAAGCAGAAAAAGGTCACTGAGGTTCTTTTAGAATTATTTTGCTTTCTCAAAGGCTTTCTTTATGAAAACACAGCCTCATACCAAATAATAATGTTTTTACCAAGCTGACAACCTGAAATAATTAGTTTGGCACTTTGTGCGTTTGTCACTGCCCTTTCTGAGTCATGAGCTGTGCATTTGGGGCCAAAGAATGACCAGTCAAAGATGGGGGCTGCCTAATGTTTTTCTTGGAAAGCTGAACAATATTCATCCGCCCTGGACAGCAGAAGAAATGCATAACTAACTCTTGTGCCATTGGAGGAGTATGTTATCGAACTATAACCAGTTGGCAGTGGGGGCAGTTCAGTGCGTAGGGCATTTAAGAACACAAATACAGTCCAGAACTGTTCAGCATAAGATTCTGGGCTGCACAGGGGTTCTTTAGAAACTGTGACAGAAGAATCTGCATGCCGTTTGCACAGACAGACTGGAAGCACCAAGCCAAAGAGCACAGAGAAATAGGGTCATTTTAGCAGTGAAGGAAGTGACAGGCATGCTGCCACATAGTTATCTGGGGAGCTGCGAGCCGGTGACAGACTTGGAGGCACAAAGGTCCCAAGCATGTATAGATCTGGCTACATGGGCAGAAGGAACTTAGGCTGCAGTCCTGCAAGCTCTGCCTGCACCCTCCGGGCGCGAATTGTTTCGCACAAGCGCTTCCTGACAGCAAGCCTGGAACTTGTTCAGAAGGCACTGAAGGCCCATTTTATTATAATGTCTACAAAAGCACCACATGTGGCTCTTTTGATGCATGGTGGCTGACCAATCATATGAGCCTCAGCCTTTTGTGACATTCCTGATATGTTACAGCCGATACTCCACAGTCTCTAGAAAAACATTTGGGGCTGGATCCAGAAAATTTATTCTCCGTGGGGAAGGATACCACTGCTGGGATAGGACTTCTGCACCCTTTCCTCATCCTTGCAGCCTTTTCTCACACCCTTCCAATCTGCTGCAGAGGATGGGGGACATTCAGGGGATGCACCCCTATAATCTAAACTAGAGGTTACTAGCTGGACTATCTCTGTCCAGGAAGGGTCATAGCTTATATATCAACCCATGCTGCTAAAAGGTACTCCAAGGTCAACTGGGCCACAAGTGACAACGACAGATCTTAGAACATCAACAAACTAGATGTCTGCTCCTTTAGGAGAAGTGTAAACCCTGCAGAATGGACTGAATGGCACTCAATCAGGCAGCTGGACCAGCTACAAGTTTCCCCATCTTGTCTTGTCTGGCTTGAGTCTCAGTTTGCTTTCATCCAGCACAATTGCCCTGCCCAACCACTAGCGCAAAGTATCAAGGCTCACCCTTCTATTTTTCTTTGAGAAAAAGGAGTCAGAGCTGGGTGTTATCTGTAGATCGGTGATGCCTCAGCTCACATCTCCAGCTTTAGAATGTGAAACACTATATCTCTGGACATGTGATCTGGATCTTACAACTGAACCAACCTCAGGTCGTTTTCTTTTGCCACACTAGAAAGCAAATATAAATGCTAGACTGCTGAGCGCTGTCGGGATCTGACCATAGTAGGCATTGGGAAAATGGGGTTAGAGTTGTATGTGTTTGTTGTTTCTAAACAGAAATGTAGCAATGACATTTTTACAGCAAATTGATCCTAAGCATTTAGAAGAGCCAAGACTGGCAGACGGCTGACATATTCTGCAGCTGATGATATTGGACAGAGTGCCACATGGAGCCAAGAACGGCAAGCACAGCAGATGTACGGAAGATGTATACTGACCATTCTTCTTCCTTCCCACATTTCTTGCTGATATCAAAATTCCACAACCAGAAGTGCTGCAAAGTAAATCT
Source organism: Varanus komodoensis (assembly GCF_004798865.1). Classification (NCBI taxonomy): domain Eukaryota; kingdom Metazoa; phylum Chordata; class Lepidosauria; order Squamata; family Varanidae; genus Varanus; species Varanus komodoensis. Next base: position 6,959,547 of record NW_025336479.1, on the reverse strand, counting down.
GAGGGCAATATAAACCAACCATTCTCAGCAGAAAGAAGTGGGGGAGTTGCACAGAGGCCTGTACTCTAAGGCCTAGCATCTAGGCCTGATGCAAGCACTCGCTGCAGTTTTTCATAGTCTCTTTATTAGGAAGCAATAAACCGAGGCATTCTGCGGGGTGGGGAACAGGGATCATTATATCGCATCTCATTGCATCCCACACCCAGATGTTTTTTCACCACACATAAAGGCAGAAGTCCTAACTTCATAGTAATTTCCTGGTCCCTCTGATGGAAATTCCTTCTGCCCTGGGGCTATTGTACTGACAGTGACTCTTTTATCTCATCCCTCTGTGCTAGTGACCCTGGAGGCACCCAGCATGGTGGGTATCAATGCCTCTCCTTGTAAACATGTGTAGGAAGCATCTATTCATCATCACCCCCCTCCCACCATTCTGTTCTTGGGCATGTCTTTTGACAGCCCATTCTCTATTGTTCCGCCCTCGCCCTGCTAGTCCCTCTCTACTAGCTGAGTGACAGTGGCGAAACCGCCTGGCAACACAAGGAGCTTGAATCAGTCTCTGTGCTTCTCTTCCCACCACTGTGGAGGGAAAGCATTTGGCTCTCTGCTGCCTCAACCTTTGCTTTGGGAGTTATGTCTCTGAATAAAACACCATTCATAGGACCACCTGCTTGGATAAGATTTCTTGCAAGGATGGTACCCCTACATGAAATCTGTGCGACGTGAGCAAGTTCCAGAGAAAAGAATCCATGTCCTGAAAGACTTCAGTGCTCATAAGGCCCCCAGACCCATGGTGTGGTGTGTGTTAACCTTAGAACACCTTCAAAAGGGATTCTGCGAAACACTGAACAAGAGCTTATGATAGGAAAAGCTCTGGCAAGTCTTGATTTTGCTCATTGAGAAGCTACAATGAAACTACAGTGGTAGTTTGGGTTAACAAACAAGAGGAACAAGACCTGGACACTGATGGAGCCAAACTTAGGGGAGATGCACTGAATCAAGTGAGACTAATATTAGTCTACATCCAGCCCATTGCTGGGAAGCAGTATGTTGCCAGACAGTCTGGTGGATGGCTCCTGCAGAGACAGTAGATATGAGGATGCCTGAAACTGATGGTTCCGCAAACGGTGATGCCATGACAGATTATAGGCAAAGAACTATTACATGCAGAAAAGCCCCACGGGCAAAAAGAAATTGCCCAATGGATGCCCATTTGCATGTTATGCAGCATTCATTTCCATGGAGGAGGCTTTTTGCTGCTCAAAGCCCTGCCCCAGCACCACCAATAGGACTCTGCACACATTGACACACACACTCAAGATGAATTTAATAGCTCTGATGGTTTATTTATGTGGTATCCGGTGACATATACCTGGCAAGTGTTTCCAAAATTGTAATACTTTGTTCCATAAATTTCTGTGGGGTTCCACTCAACCATAAATATGTTTGAAAAGGTTGCAGATTGTGATGAAAGAGGGTGCATTTGGCTTCCCTGATCTTGCATGGTATCATTGGGCCTGTTTGTTGAATTGTGCTCAGTTTTGGTCTTTTCCGAATAGTTAGACTTTTCTATTTTTTCTGAAATCTTCATGACAGGATCCTCTCCCCATTAGCACATAGTATCATGCCAGTTACAAATTTTGCTTGCAATCTTCGTACACAAAATTAACTTTATGCAGAAACCCAGATTTAAATGTTGATAAGAAAACATTGGTTTGAGGAGCTTGGATGAAGAAGTTATTTTAACTTTAGATAAACTAGTGGCCCCCGATGATATCATAGCATTTGTCATTCTCTGCTTTCCATGCTATATATGATGTGCCATACATAGTTGGATGGCAATGAATGTAGCTTAAACATTTGCTAGAATCTAGCCTTGGCACTAATGCTTTTACAAGTAACCCCAACCCTAAGCCTTCTGCTGCTCAAAGTACTGACTGAGGATGAATCAACCCACAAACCAAGTGTAAAATATTTATTATCACTTAATAAATATAACACAGAACGGAATAACAAATTGAATTGTCCTATTTTGCCCAGTGAATGGATTAGCATCACTCTCAGAAGAGTTAATGGATCTGAGGTTATGTTTAATTCAGCAAAAGTGTTTGTGTATTTTGGATACTACAACATCTTTTTAATATGTGTTTATCTAAATTGGCTAACTTTCAGAGGTGTAACACAGCTAATGCTTCTCTGAGCCACATGTTTTGGCAGTGCCCATAGCTGCCTTTGTTGTGGAGGAAGAAACAAGCCAAATAAATTTTGAGATTGAAAGTTCTTTAATATTTGCTGATGTGCATGTTCTAGCTACTTCTTGGAACCTAACACAAGGTCTATGTAAATGGATTTTCCATGCCCTTTTGACAACTGAAAGACTAAAGCTGCAATATCGGAAAGACAAAGGTCTATCTTCATCAAGACAATGTGTGAAGGACTTAACAATACTTTCAATTTTTGAATGGGCTTTCTTTAGACCTTGCCTATGTATAGACAAATATATAGACATTTGCTTTGTCTTTGTTGAAGTTTGTGCAGACTTATGCCTAAGAACAGTAGTATATTCTGTCACATATGAAATATATAAGGGTACACATTGCATATGTACTTACTGTAATATTCTTCTGTAAGAAAAGTGTATTACATTCTATTTTTATGGAGGTTGTTCATTTTTGTTCTTGGTTTATCCAAATTCATGATAAAATTTAATGGAAAAATGTTTACACACAAAACTTGCCATCACCATTTAGAAGTGGAAGTCAAGCTTTATTTTAATCCCACCAGGCAAACCAAAGAAGAGCCACACGTATCTGCTAATTACTGTGGCACGAGTTCACACTTCCATAAGGAAAGAGCCTCACCACTGAAACATAGCTCAGCCTTCCTAACCAGATGTTTTGGACTACAGCTCCCAGCTTTCCTTGCTAATGGCTGGGGATGACGGGAGTTGAAATCCAAATGAAATGGAGGACACCAGGTTGGGGGAGGCAGATATAGTGAGAAAGCATATTATTGAAACTACTGCAGATATTGCTGGATCAGCCAGGCAAAGAGGAAAGGAAGGGGAAAGGCAGGGAAGACAATAGATAAAATATTTTTTTTCTTTCTAGGAATGACAGCCCCTTCACTGTGAAGCTTACATAGGTTTGTTCCACCAGCTGGAGAAAGAATTCAAGAAGTTGGCTTCTGCCTAACCTCTAAGATGGGCTCAGAGGTCTTGGCAAACATGGCATCGCTAATGGCAGAGATACCGGGGCACCTTAGCCAAAACGTATTTCTTTGGAAATCATCTCCACTGATTTGGAAGGTGCCAAGAAGGCCATCGGATCCCTGGACCCATGGACTTTGCCTCTCTTCCCCACCCTCGCATCTTGCCTCTCCACCTGCCTCTTCCTTTGCTGGTGGCACTAAAAAAGAGCAGGCAATCCCACAGCTTATCTGCTCAAGCAAGCAAGCAGGTGCTAGAAATGAAGAAAAGGAGGAGGAGGAGCCACAGAGCTGGTGACAACGGTGGTGAGAGGGCAGATGCACTGGGGGGTGGGGCGGTCACTGAGCCTGTCTTGCCCCAGGGCCCTCAGAAACCTGTAGTGAAGACTACAGTGTCTGAAATGGAGAACATAGGAAAACGGGACTGGAATGGGCCTCAGTTCTACCTCTTGCAGCATGCTGCCTCCAACAGAGGTCAGGCTAAGGTTTGTGGGAAGCTCCGCACCGTCTTCCACTACCGCTGATCCCAGCATCTTGGTATTCAGAAATATTCCATCCCAGAATATGCAAGCTCCATTTAGCTAACGTGACCAATAGTCATTAATAGAACTGTTCATCATTCTGCCCCATCATCTTGTAAAACCATTTTAAAAAGGCTCTTTGGGGCATCTATCCAGAATTTCCCAGAGAAAGTCCAGCTGTTGATCAGCAGCCGTTTGCCATCTTCCTGCCCTCCTGCTACTTTCTCAAGTGTTTTTACTGCAGGTGACTGTCCTTCTCCCTGTTGCTAATCTATGGTCTTAGGGAAGTGGAGTTACACCTGTAGATCTTTCCTCCTGTGATGCTAAGCATTTGTTGATGGGTTTCTGCATGGGCAATGAACAGTGTTGTCAAACCAATCGTGTCCCCATTGACTGTTTGAGCAGCACTTCAGTGTATGCTTTGAATTCCTGATTGCATTTGCTCTGACATCTTTGCTAGTCCCATTTTACAGATGGACAACTGACAATCAGCAACTGTATATTGAGACATGCAGGAAAATGCTGCCAGGCTCCTGTGCTGCGGTCTGAATAACTGGCTGGCCCTTGAGATTGCAAAGGTTGCCCGTTCCTGAAACTGGTGCTCAGAAGAAAGCTTCAAGCAACAATGGCTGCCATCCCTACCTGAAAGCTACCTTCTGGCATGACCATACCTGCTTTAGCTAGTGCATCGTTTTTCCTCTTGCTCAAAGGCACTGCATTGTGAAGGCTCACTCAGGCCTTATAGGAAAGCAGGAAATGTATTCTCCTTGCTTCACCAACTGGGTGTTAGCTGGCAAAGGAAGAATAAATAAGAGTAGAAGATAAGCCCTTTATCCATCTTTGTATCACCAAAGCAATTAGCTCCTGTTAGATCAGGTTTAACCTGTAGTAGTCCATACCACGGCTTTAGGTGGGGATTATTTTTATTTTGTCCCAGCAGATGTTTGATGCTTTTAGCAAGTGCACAACAGACAACACTTTTAAGGTGCCGCACTGAGCAATCGAAGTTGCACCAGTTTAATATCTGCCTGCTATACAGCTTTAAAGACACATAAGGGTGGAAACTTCACTTAGTCTGAAGCCTCTCCCAGTTTCCAAATAATTACTATTTACTGGGATTTCTATTAATGAAAGCCCTACTACAGAAAGGTAAAAACCCAACTTTTGGTGTTTCTCAAATGACTTCCTTTATTCCAACTGCAAACACAACAGGAGCTGCTGAAAACAAAGGAATGATACACCTGCTCTTCAGGTTAGCTTTGTTATTTCAGGTTAAAGGACATATATTTACTTATTTATTTTTACATATATATACCACTCCCATAGCCCTTCAGGGCTCTCTGGGTGGTGTACAGTCCAATTATTTTAGCTCCATTAGTTAAACACCCAAAGGCTTGCTTGGTGAATCAGCCACGCTGAAAGCATTCTGACATCTCCTGACACCAACTCCTTGGCTTTAGAAGAAAAAATAGTATTTATCTCATGTATCCCAGGCTGGGCCCGATTTGAGGTGATGACAATGACATATAAATACCTAAACAGCTGAGTGCCTAGATATGTAAAGGCATGTGTCCTTCCATATATGCCTGCCTGGTCCTTAAGCTCTTCTACAGAAGTCCTTCTCTGAGAGTCCTACTTGAAGAAAGTGAGAAGGGCCTTCTCAGCAGTGGCACCTCGACTGAGGAATACACTCCCCAGAGAGGTTCATCTGGTGCTGACTCTTCATTCCTTCCAGTGCCAGCCCAAAACCATTTTATTTAACCAGTATTTTAATTGTTGATTTCAATATATATGTGGTTTAATCCTATTTTAAGTGAGTGCTGTAAATCATTTTAATGTTTTTAGTGCTGTAAACCATCTTGAAATTTTCTGGGGAAATCTAGATGGTATAAAAATAAATAAACATATTCAACCTTTGAAGCCCATACACAGCATGGCTTCATTTGAGGTTGGTCCAAGTGGCAAACCTACTAGGTAATTTTGCCAGCATTGTAATACCTGACTGAAGAGCATGTGATATGATGCTCACTCCAACCCATCCCATTTGTGCAATTTCATCCAATGGATCCTAGATTTCTTCAGACCAATTATATCATGACTTTTTATATTTTATAGTTTTCCCAGGGTGGGGGTACCACATGTATTCATATCTGTGTGTGCTAAACTTGCAGTGCTGTTCTGGGCTCATGAGAGGCTTTAGTGGGCTTGGGGGAAGGGGAGAAGGAAGTATTTTCTTCAGGCTTCATCAAAACAGAAACAACTCTGAGGAGATCCTTCAGTTCCTTTTCTGCCTTCCTGCCTCTTCCCCGCCACCACACACACACACACACAGTGTCTTTCTCTAACTTCTCCAATGAACTGGAGAGTACATGCAATGCTTCTTCTCCCACTTACCTGCCATGCTTTGAAAAAATAAAATTTGCAATGTCTTTTCAAGCCTAAAAATGCATATTTACTCAGAAATACATCACATTCTTTTCAATAGAGGTAATTCATGGGAAAGTCAGCAAGGGAGAAGGGCTGTACTTGCTCTCCAGAAATTGCTTTGTGTGGAGGCGAATAGCAAACGCTGATCCCACTGGCTTTACTCCATGAGCAGTGAGAGGACAGTAATAAGAAGAATCACTGCCTTCACCACACCTCCTCCTCCATGATTTTTTTTTTTTTTTTGGCATCGATTATTGTTTTCCTTTTTAAAAAATCTACCCCAGTAAATTGAACTAAAAACACAAAAACATGAATCTTGAAGAGCCATTTCCCTTTTCAATTCCTTCTACTTCTCCCAAAATCTCATTCATGTGTGACACAAGATCACAATCCCAACACGGTGGAAACTGCTCTGTATTTACTACTCTTTATTTCTCACTCTCTGTTATGAACGCACTGAGCATGAATAATGCAACTGTGCTTTCTCAAACAGAAGGGGCTTTAGTGCAGATCTCCCCCGCAATGCCAACTGCTCTCTGCGTTGTGCCTTTCCTAGCATCAAGATATGCACACATTAGCAGATAATCATGTTTCTGCACGGAGTGCAAAGCTTCCAGCTGCAGCCAGCCTGAAGTTGAAGGCACAACAGCAGACTAAGCTGGATTTCTCTTGATTCATTTGGTCCCCCACTCTAGCTGCTCCATCACCTGTTTCAGCCTCTCAGCACCACAGGCATTTGCAAATGCAGGATCAGCAGTTCTTACAAGGTTTTCAGAGTTTCCAAACTAGGGATGTGTGAGAATCTGTTTTGGGGCTGGGAACCCATCAGGTTCCTTGGGCTCAGTTCACCAGACTCTGGTCTCCTTTCTCACAGCCATGAGTCTGACTTCCTGGTAACCCCCCCCCCGAGAATTCAGGTGCCCCCCACCAGGAATTGAGCCCCACATGAACATTGCTCCAAGTGGTGCCCCTCTTCTACTCATGGCATTTGCAGTCTTTGTTTTTGCTGCACGTGCTGCAAAAAACCATTGCCAGTTTCCTGACTGGAACTCTGCAAGCATTCATGGGCTTCCTCTCAGCCCAGCTCAGTTCACTTCGTAAGAAGCGTTCAGCACAAGAAGTCCTATGGAAGGAGGAGGGCCAGATCCCAGGGAGAGTCATCAGAGCCGTATTTCCAGCTACCTGCCTTAATGGAGACTCTGCCACGGGTGAAGAAATTGGTCCTCCTTGCGGTGCTGGACTGCAGTGTTTACTAGCCCCACTCAGCAACGTTAATAGTTGAGGGGCTGTTAAGTGGTAGTCCAACATCTAGATGACCGCAGGTTTCCCTCCCCTGCAGGAACGGAAATGGGGAGGGAAAGGGCATGACACACCAGCAGCAAACAGGTGGCATTTTCATCCCCAGCAAGAGGAGTCACCTGTCGAATTTCAGCATACCTGCAGACAGTGGAGTAAGCAGAGTTCGCAGGCTTCCAAACAAGCACAAATTGCACACTGCATCTATTTGTGTCACAATTAATATAGCAGAGAAGGAGGAAAGAGAAGAAGAGGTTGCCATCTGTAAAACTGATCTCCGATGACACGGAAAACTGTGTTCAGAAGAATTGCTTGTGTGCTCAGGTTCTTCCCCCACCCTGCTCCCTGCCCTGGCACTTTGTCTTTGGACAGAGCCTGCCCTTTGTGATTTGCCATGTCCCCACAGTAGCCATTTTCTGCTGGTGTCCAGGACCATTTGCACACAGGCCCCAAAAGTTTGGAAATCCCTAATTTAGACATCTGGAGGAACTGAGATACACAGGCATGTCAGCAGCTCCTTGCCTCTCATAATGTCCAGTTAAGACTTTATTTGGAGTAAACCCCACTGAAAGAATGGCAGGAAGTATTTCAGAGTAAATATGCCTCAACTCGAGAATAAAGAGATAATTAACCCAGACATTGCTGGTCAGTGTCATGCCATGATTCGAATAAGCAGGAACTGGCTAGCCACGAAGCTGGCTGCAGCCCTGCGCAGCATAAAGAGCCAAGGGAGCAAAAGCATTTGGTGGCTCCACACAAGGGCAGGCAACAGCCTCGCGGAGTGGCAGGCTGCAGATGGACTAGCAGAAGTGTCTAGCGATTAGCGTACATATTTCCATAAGGAAGACATGGAAAGCTTTGCTTATAGGACAGATTAAATTTCTTTAGGAGGACAGAACTGGATCCAGGAAGCAGCAACATGCACCAGAAACAGTTAGCAGAAGGTTAAGGGATTTTCAAACTAACAAGGCTCTAGGTCAGAGGAACACACGTTTGATCTCTTTTCAAGAAGGAGCAGACAGAAACCTGAGATGGTTTAGCAAGTTTAGGCTACCCCAGGAGGCATGCATGAGGTCTGCATATAGATTGTTAATGTAATGAATCTGGGGATTTAACACAAGAGTCCACTCTGACACAAGCTGCATTGCGAGAAGGGTGAGAAGGCTCTAGCCGCGTCTCCTGTCTTGCAGGGAACAGCATCACTTCGGAGTTCATACAGAACTGTCTTAAACCAGGTCAGGTTGTTTTCCATCTAACCCAGTGTTATTCACACTGGAGGGTTTGCACGCCACACTGTGCCCCCCTGTAAGTAAGTTCCCCCTCCTTCCCCCTCAGTCCTCAGACAGCTTCGGCACACACCCCGATGTCCTCCACTGCAGAACCTGTCTTATCTCCCCCTCTCTACTTCCACTGCTGTTCTTTCATTCACCTCTGCTGTTGTTTTCAGAGCCTCAAAAAATGCTCTCCTTTTTTTTTTTTTTTTTGACCTCTGAAAACCACACATTAAAATGAAACCACATTATTTGGGGTTTCGTCAGTTCTTCACCTGTGCACTCATACAGCCATCCAATATATGCTATTTTGCCTGGTCAGTTCCCTTGTCGGTTTCAGCCGCCAAAGCGAAGATGCAGTGAGAATGCATATGAGCTGATTTGCACACAGTTGCCCCGGTCATTTGCCCAGCTGCCGACTGAAAAGGCAAAGCAAATGGGGAAGGAGCAGGGAAAGAAGGTGCTCCAAAAGGAGGCGATAGTTCTATCAGCCCCTGAGCAATGCAATTCCCCTGGTTTTAACGGAACTGACGGTCCTCAGTGTCTCATCCTTTCAACACTTCCCCAAGCCTCTAGCTGCTCCAGAAAGGGGAGATGTTAAGGCACTTCACCTTTTGTGTCTTCTTTTCGGAGCACTTACTGCTGTTCCCAAACAGTTCTAAACACACATACATACTCACAGAGTCCAAGAGAGAGAGAGAGAAAATATACACATGTAATGGACAGGAAGTAAATGGAAGGGAAATTTGTGCCAGTTTAAAGTAAACAGAGAGAAACTCTGAGCACCTGCAGTAACTGCTCTGCAAGGAGTAGCTAGAGATTTGGCAAAGTTTTGAAATGGTGGAGGGCACTGAGAACTGCCATTTCATTCCTTAAAATCAAGAGGATTACTTTGCAAAGAGGGGATAATATATCCATCCCTGTTGGGTGCAGCTTCTTTCTCCACCTCTTCCACTGTTACCAGTGCTTTTCCATTGACATAAAGACGCTCAGTTCCTACCAGCTGGGCACAGGTTAGTCCATATTCAGTCTTGTCTTGAATCAGTACACTTGTGCACCTGCAAAAGGCTGGCATATATATTTTAAAATGTGCTATGTTCAGGGGCAAATAAATAAGTGTACTTCTTAATTGCACCAGTGTCACTTCTTTGCATCTCCAAAACATACAAAATAAGAGGCCAAAGAATGAATAACAGCCTTCCAAAGTGCCATTTCAGCCCTGGAGGAAGGGCAGCCTCTGGCAAGAATGTGAAATGAGCTGTAGAGGGTGTTTCTATTCTTTCTGAGTGGCTCCATGGCCGTTCCCAATAACCCACAATAAATTTCCCCTGCTGGACTTTTCAGGGGTTGAATTACTCGCAGAACAAGCTCTGGGTTCTCAGGATGGTTTGCGCATGAAAAGCAAGCCACCTAGTAGAAACTGCACTGGGCTGGGATGACCCAACAACCCACCGTGTGGCTGGTTACCCATCCTAGGTTGTCATGTCATGCAAGCCAAGTCACCAACTGGCAGCAGGGTCCTTTTGTCCCCAGGGTTTCTCACAAGAGGCCTTTCACATCACCTGCTCTCTGGAAATGCCAGCCAGGGATTGGGCCTGGGGCCTAGAAAACATGTACTCTACCACTTCGCTGTTTTCCTTCCACCATGGTCATCCTGGTTGTAGGCTTATCTACCACCGATATAGGGTACACATCTATATATTTACTCTTATAAATAAGCAGTATGTAGACAGCTTTACAATATTCCACTGTGGAGAAGCTACAGCAACAGCATCAACAATGTTTTAACAAATGCTTTCAGTCACATGCATTTGGAAAGATGTGGGAGCAGCCACAGCTTAGTGGAAGAGCCTCCACTTTGCATGGGAAGGGACACAGGTTTGGTGCCAGCAGCAACAGGTAGGGCTGGAAAAGTCTCCCACCTGATGCCCTGGACAGCCACTGTTAGTAAGGGTTGGCAGTGCTGTCTCTGGCACCGTGTAAGGCAGACTTTTTATCTTAGCTAGTAATAGCAGACAGTTTTGTCTCAGGGAAGGCTAGTCCTAGTTTCTGGGCCACAACATATAGAAAGGTCAGGAAGAACCATCAGAGTGAGCTTCGCTATCATTAGACCACAAAAACATTTGAGGCTGTTTCCAGTAGGAAGCTTCATTTTGAGAGCTTTGCACAATATCCTGAAGCTCAGAAAGATTCCCCATTAAGTCGACCAACTCTCCTCCTGGCTGCATCCTCTTGAACACAGAAAAGATAATAAGCACTAGACAATGGAATGTAAGTGGCAGCAAAGCCTCTAAAGTAGTTTTTCCCTTCCTGTTCCAGTTTTAAGTGATCAGTTTATTTTGGATCCGAAAAGACATTTTCTCCAGATTAGACTGCCTCAAAGCCCTTTTAACTGCTGCATGGTTTCTCTCCTTTGCAAAGCTCATTCTTTGAGTATTATTTTGCTGTAATAATGAAGAGCGAAGCACCATTACTGGACCTTTATTAAAAATACAGCAGCAAGATGATAACGTGGGACCAGTGAAAAAAGGAGGGTGAAGAAGGGGTCTCCTTCCCTACTCCCAGCACCCAGGAGCTGCCCCGGCTGTCCATGCCACCTGCGTCCCTTGGATGCCTAATGGCATTCTTGACCACAGGCCATGCTGGATGGGGCTGCTGGAGTTGATGGCCAAAGCGTCTGAAATGCATCAAGTTGAGGAAGGCTGCTCTGCAAGACAGGTTGTGAGCAGCGACAATCCCTGACTGTTCCCAAGACATGCTGACCTGTCTATATTCTGCCCCAAAGAGTTGGGCTGCAGGTACAATCTCCAGCAGCCAGCATGTCCATAGAGTCTGTCCCCTCTGCACACTCAGTCAATAACTTCTTAGTTCACAGGCAGCCTTACGGGCTCTTTTGCCCCCAACAGAATGTCACCAAGTGACATCAGGGAAGCAGGGCCTTCTCAGGGGCAGCACCCGCTCTCTGGAACACCTCCCCATGTGCTGTTTGAGAGGCAAAAACAGCAGCAAGTGTCAAGCACCTCTCAAAGGCATATGTATTCACACATGCTTTCCCTGACATATAACTGGCGATGGCAATGTTCTGCCCTAGAGCTTCTTGTTGTAAGTTGCCAACTATTCTTTTTATATTGTGTTCTATATGCGCTCTATCTGAAGGACTAAATGAATGCAGACATACTCTGTCAAGTGAATTCCAAGCCCAGTCCCCATTCCTACCACCCAGTTGGCCAGTGCAACACTCCCAGCCACTGTATGAGAATGGAATTCCATCAGCTTTAAGAGTCGCTGCAGGGCCGTGGCTAATCCCATGTGCCACGAAGTGGGCAGTCTCTAAGGCACACACCTGGCCTTAGCCATGAGCTCAACTGAGGACCTTAGGCATGCAATGGCCCCTTTGTCTCCGCCACTCCCTGGCCCTCCCTCTGCAATATGGGCATCTTCCTGTTGTAAAGTTTGCTCAGATCGTGTGTGTTATGAGCTGCAAAGATTCAAAGAGGCCATGCAATATGTGCTCTGTTCCCATGAAAGATGGAGAAGCAATAGGCTGATGGCAGAGTGCGAGGTCTTTCCTTGCACATCACAACAGAAGGAGCTTCATCTCTACCTGCGGGGTGTGAAGAAAGCTGGTGCCTCCTGCAAAGCAGCAGGTGCACTATATGCAGGGCACTGTAAGGCACCCTACGCCTTACCGTGGCTCAGACCATTAGGCCACCCAGACTGGCACTGTCTACAGTGATTGGCAGCAGTTCTCCAGGTTATCAGGCAACAGTCCCCCGCGCTCCCCCCCCCCCCCCAGCCCTGCCTGGAGATGCCAGGAGCCACACTGGCATCTTTGTCATGCAGCACAGTTGCTCCAGCACAGAGCTCTGGCCCTTCCCCACTGTGGCTACACTGTGAATGAAACGTACCCTCATAAATCAGTGCATATAATTGTGCCATGTTTGTTGAAAGGCTGTGATGCCTGGGAAACCTTAGGTAGGAAGACAATCTGTTTTAACTTGGAGGGATGCATTGTCCTAACAAACATTCTCATGCCTAGAAGGCTGACCAAGTATGTATCATTTCAAAGTGTACATATGCTAGTCTAAATTGACCCGGCCCTTTACCCTGTTACATAGTTAATTAATTAATTAATATACTGCCCAACAGCCAAAGCTCTCTGTGACTGCTTTACAAATTGGGGGATAAGGCTAAAACTACGGACAAGTCCAGCTGACATGTCATCAGCAACAGTGAAGGAATCTGAGACCAGGGCTTCTTGGTCTAATTTGTCCCTCCTCAGCTCCAGCTTAATACAGAGCAAGATGTATAGAACTTGCCTAGACAACTGAGGAGACAGTGTTGCACCAGGTGTATTCAACCTTGTTAAATAACGGCCTGTTTTCCTTCTCTGGGAGACTGAATACACTCAAGATCTTGAAGTTCTTTGCACAGTGAAAATGATAAAGGAGGCGCCCCGAGACTTCCTTCAGAGTATCTTGATAATGCAGGGAATTAACAGAAAAAACAATTGGGTTCTTACGCCACTTGAAAGTTATGTCGAACTTTTCCAACAGCTTCTTCTGTGGCCTGAATTCAGTTTTATGATCTATCACATTGGAAGGCTTACAGTCACATTCCTAAAGACACTTGAGTGTTCCAAAGATGTCCAAAAATACTGGGGCTATTTTGGGATCAAGGGAGTGATAAATTCATACAAATAAGAAGTGCAAGAATTCAAGGGGCAGGGAAAGAAGTCTTGCAGGCAACCAAACAAAAACACAGGCGTCTATTTCGAGGCACAAGTGTGGGAGAATGAATTACTGTGGCAGGGGTATTTTTGTCAGCTTCCTGGATATGACCCAGTTTGAAGCAGAAGCTCAGGGCAAACAGGTCACTGTTTGGTTTGGGTTTCTTATTAATACTCTCAGACTATAGAGACCAGCTCTTCACTGCTGAGATGCAAACAATGCCACTATTACCAGTTATCAAGTACAAGAATAGCAGGGCTTTCCCTTCATGCTAAATCTTTTGGACATAATTACGATAAATACAGCTACTTCAGCATGCAGGGACAGCAACTGATAGATCATAATTATAACCTGTGTTTTCTTCCTGCAAGGAACCCAAGGTAGCTTACATAACCCTACTCCTTCCTCTTTATTTGATTCTCACAATAACCCCATGAGGTGAGCTAGGCTGAGAGTCAGTGCCTGGCTCAAAGTCTCCCAGTACACCTACGGCTCTCCAGCCAAAGCCACAACGTTTCTGCAGCAATTTTCTCCCAACTTCTATAAGCACGTCCCCAGTGTATGTGTTTGTCTCTGAGGTTGTGGGTTCAAGCCCAATGACTGCAAAGGAGCAGCTGTGTGTGCCCATCAAGAGCATAGCCCTCTAGATGTTTTGGCCTTCATCTTCTATAATGCCGCAGCACCAGCTCTGCCGGCTACAGCTGATGCAAGTCAAAGGCCAAAATGTCTTAGGGGTGGCAAACTATCTACTGGTGAATGCTGGATCATTTTGAGGGGCCAAACTCAGAAAAAGAGGACATGTTTCATTACTCTTCCAGGTACAAAAGAGAATGCAAACTCAGATCATATCTAATGTCCTGGTTCAATTCTCCGTGCATCTCCAGTTTAAGCAGCATAAGCAGCAAGCCGGAGAAAAGCACAGCCAAAGACCTTGGGGAGTCGCTACCAGACAGACAATACCAGGTTGGGCGGAACTCTGTGCCAGGGACCTTCTTGAGTGAGTTACAGGCCACAACCAATTTGCCATTGAAGACAGCTGCCTCATGGAGCGATTTTAAGTGTGCACTGAAATATGTCCCTGTGGTGGCCTGGCACCTGCATGCAGCACCATCTGAAGTCAAGGTCTGGTTCAGCAGAGCCTGCTGGTACCAGCTACTACCATCAAGAGGAGAACAGTTCTGCCTCCTCGGCCCCCAAGCACTCTCGTTCCATTGGGAATGCCTAAGGATCCCAATGGGGTCCTTCAGCTTGGGCTTCTTGGCAGTCCATTTGTGTCCTGCAGACCTAGATTGCAGGTTGCACTCAACTTGGGTTGTATACAACTTGGATGTGACACAAAAATAAAAATAAAAAATGGTGTGCCTGTTGCGAGTTTCTCCTTCTTTTACCCCCAAAGCACAAGGGCAAAAACAAGGTCAGTGATTTATTAAGGATTCAGAAAAGAAGGACAAAATGGGGAAAGGATTTGGTCAGATGATGAGCACACCCCACTAAGTGATTTAAAGTAGAATATCAGTGCAAAGGACAAACATAAGGAGGAAATACTATCTTACTAGTGCTAGGCCACCTGCCTTGTCCCTTGAAGACCCACTATGTCTGTGTCAAGGTCTCTTCCCCACTTTGATGGGGAAAACCACACCTGGGCACCTGTGCCAGCGAAACTCTTTGACCTGCCTTATGCTCCTTTACTGGGTCCAGGAGGCTGTCAACACCTCATTAAGAGAGGGAGTGGTTCCTACCCCATTAAAGGAGGCAGTAGTGAGACCACTCCTAAAAAGGCAAGGCCTGGATCCAGGGGTACTGGATATCTACAGGCCCATTGTTAATCTCCCCTTTTTGGGCAAGGTGCTGGAGCAGGTGGTGGCCAGGCAGCTGCAGGCACTCTCGGAGAATACGGATTATCTGGATCCATTTCAATTGGGCTTTAGGTCTGGGTTTGGAACAGAGACGGCCTTGGTCACCCTGTACAATGACCTGTGCAGGGAGAGGGACGGGGGAGTGTGACCCTATTGGTTCTCCTTGACTTCTCCACGGCCTTTGACACCATTGACCATGGACACGTTGGCATTGCCCTGTCCTTGATGGTTTTGCACTCCCTCTAAGGGACAGGGTCCTCAGCCTGGGGATGCTCCTGGACCCGGATATGTCCCTGGAATATCCGGTGAGCTCGGTGTCCAGGGGTGCTTTCCTCCAGCTACTGAGGATATACCAGTTTCACCCCTACCTGGACAGAAAGAGCCTGAAAACAGTCACCCATGTACTGGTGACACCCAAAATAGATTACTGCAATGTGCTCTAAGTGGAGCTGTCCTTGAAGACGGTCTGGCAATTACAACTGGTACAGAATAGGGCTGCTCGGTTGGTGACGGGAGCCCCTAGCGTGACCCACAGAACACCAATACTGAAAGAACTTCATTGGTTACCAAGTATGGCCAGGGCCCAATTCAAGGTGCTTGTGTTGACATATAAAGCCCTAAATGGCTTATGCCCTGGTTATCTTAAGGAGCACCTGCACCCGTATGTGCCTACCCGGCCTTTGAGATCTATGCATGTGGCCGTCCTGTGTGAGCCATCCCTTAGGGAGGTGAGAAGGGTGGCTGCTAGGATGAGGGCCTTTTCTGCAGCTGCTCCCCATATCTGGAAAGCTCTCCCCAAGGAGATTCGCTTGATGCGACGCCTTCCTTAATTTATTTGCAGTGCCAGGCGAAGACCTTCCTCTCTAAAAAAAATATTTTAATAACTAAGGCCATTGTTTTGTATTTTCTGCTTGTATTTTATTGTTATTTTAAATATGTTATTGTTTGTATTGTGTTTTTATCTTGTAATTGTGAGCTGTCCAGAGGTGCTGTGGCACAACTGGGTGGTACACAAATGTTTTAAATGAATAAATAATAATTCCAAGAAGACTTGCTCCCAACACCTATGTTGGAAGAGAAAAGCACCTTCTTTTCCCAGTGCGGTATATTTCCTCTGGTCCCTCTCTACTCATCTGGGTGCAGATTTTGGAGGAATTTCTTGTTTATATGTCCAGTAATGACTGATCCCCAGTTCTGAAATGGATTCTAGGAGACTCCTATTGCTCAGGCACCTGGGCAGTTTACTGTTGTCTAGTGCTCAGCTTGCTGGTGACCTCAGCAAAGGCATCTGCACTGCACTGCCAGCATCCATTGACCCAGCCAACCCTTAAGCCAACCCTTGTAGCTGATTGCAAAAGGAAAGTTTCTGTTTCTTGGGCCCACAAGGACAGAGTCAGTATGGTCTGGCTGAGTGGGCTGCTCCAGGCCAGCCATTAAAGTATCCCTCCCAGCTGGACAAGAATGAAGCCACTGGCTGGTTTACCGGACTACCTGGTCCTAAGGATCTGCGCTGTTCCGACTTGCAATTATGAGTACGTTGCGGTTTTTAAAAACCAGTCATCCTCTGGCTTATGTTTGTATTTGTGGTTTTTTTCAAGTATCAAAACTACTTTTGCCAACCCCCTAAAGAGAAACTTTTGCATCCTTTTTCATGCTAAACAAGGTAGCTTTGTCACATGGGTATTTACTTTAATGTGTCTATTCAAGGATTAAAATGCTAATTAAAATGAATAAGGGGGCTTAGAATATGGCTATAAATGAATCAGTGTTTCCTACGGGGAAAATGTTGGGATTCGGGCCTTGCTTAATCGCCAAACAGAAGGATGTCAGCTCTAGAGCGTTAGATATATGACATTTGCTATCTGGAACGCATTTCAGGCTCTGCATACTTATACTGCTTTTCAGTTCCTAAGTCACAATGCAAACAGCTTATTTCTTCCTTTTTCTCTGGCTTTTGTATCATTTTGACGGCCTTTCTCTTTCTGCCTATTCATTCGCTTCAATTAGCTTCCTTATTGATTTCAATCTCTTTTCCTGCTATCAGTCCTCGCATTGTTTACCCACAATACCTGTGGTGTCTGCCATGCTCATTTCCCATCAATTTTTGCGCAACCGTCGGAGCCCCTCCGATCCACATCTTTTCTTTTATCCTCTCTTTTTCCTCTTCCCCCCACGGCTTCCTCGCAATTGCCATTCCAGCAGCAGAGTCCCCAGCGAGACCCTGGAGGTCTCCGAATGTTAAACTGCTTTCGGGCCTCCACCCAGAACTGGTAATCTGAAAAGGCCTTGCCGCTACAAAAGGGGGTGACATCAGCTATTTGCAGAATAACCATGACAACCCTCTGGAGACCAGCGGGGCTGCAGCATGGACCTTGCATAAAGAAAGAAAGTTTCATTCCCGCAACAGGAAAGGCCCCCCAGTGTAATTGGAATCAGTGCTGTTTTAGGTTTGTGTGGGTGTGCGCATGTGTGCGCGTATGAGAGGGAACAAAAGCGGAGGGAGGGAAGGAGATTTGCGCCATTTTATAAATGAAGCGATCTCTTCCTTTTTCTGAACGCAGTTGGCCTTGGAATCAGCACAGGTGGAGAAAGATTGCTTGGAAGCAGCAGTTTTAAGAGCAGGTCTTTAGCATTTGAGATTTGTTTGGGTGAAATGCCAATAGCCAAGGTAAGGGCAATGATACTCCACTGAAATGAACAGAGTTTGACCAAGAAAAGGCAAAACTTCTTTATTTTTCTATTTATATCCTGCCCTTTTTCCTACAAAGGGCTCAAGGCAGCTTACATCATTCTCCTCCCCCATCTTATCCCCCACAACAACAACCCTGTGAGGAAGGTTGGGCTGAGAGTCTGTGACTGGCCCAAAGTCACCCAGTTGGCTCCATGGCCGAGTGGGGACTAGAGCCCAGGTCATCGTGAGTTCCAGTCCCATGCTCTTAACCACTACACCACACTGGCTCTCACTTCTTACATCTGTGAATTCACTGGCAGAGTTTTCCATAGTATTTTATCCTTCCAAATGTTGTTACATGTTTTTAAATGTTTTTATGCTAGTATTTCCAAAAACCAAACAAGCAGAAAACAAAAGGCACAAAGTATTTATGAAAACCCATTGAACCAAAACAGACTTGGATTTGAAGGCAAGGACCAGCAATGCAATAGGCTAAACTATATGAATGTGATCCTAGGTTACAACTCCTTTGAGTCAGAGGTGCTGCTAGGTGGCAGTCCACTAGGGTCGGAGCCCTGAATCTTTCATTTGCGCCACTAAGTTTGGGGAGACGCTCCTTCCACAACACCCTGCTGTCCATGGGCACTTGCTGAAATAAAGGTTCAGGAGGCCTGAGGATCTCTGTTGTGTCTGATCCCCCTGGAAAAGCTGCCTTTTCGCACACCTACACTTCATCTTTGACTGCTCCCCCACTTGTATTTCTGCCTGAGGTTTTTTCCTGCCCTCCCATCTCCATACACCCCTTAGACACACACACACACACAGAGCGGGGTGGAGGTGGGGAGGAGAGGGAGAGAGGAAGGGAGAGCGAGACTTTACAGCACACGAACATTTCTGGTTTTCTTTTGCTTCTGTTTCTCTCTCTCCCTTTCTCTTGGGAGGGATGGTCCTGTGGACCTGAACCTCAGATCCTGGGAACTTAGCCTCACCATTGCTTTGAATGCTGTTTTAACTAGTTGTTTACATGAATAAGTGATTCCCTGAGCATGGAACAATGTTGCAGAATTAATGTATTTCATTAATGAGCACAATAGGATAAAACAGGATAAATTACTTTCATAATCTGGTAGTAACTTTGGACAGCAGGAAGGTAGTTCAAAACAGATGGAATGCATTTTTCTTTCAAAGGATTCAGTTTGGCTCCAGAAAGGAGGTTGTCCCTGAGTATTACTTTTGCATGATTGATTGTGTTGTCCATAATGTGCCTATCTTATTCATATTGTTGGAAATGTTCTGAAAGTTCATTACATCATTTTGAGAAGTTTCTTCATCTTTGCATATGTGTTTTGTCATGCGAGCCAAACTATTTTTAATGTTCTTCTTTAGATGGTCCAGCAGATTATAGGACTTGTAAAATCCATGTGGTCATCCAAAGACCTACAATATAGGCTTGTTGCAGTTGGATGGTTTTCAGTGTTTAAAGTTCATCCAGGAAGGGTAATGTTGCACTTTTAATTGTGGTGCTGCTGGTGAACTTAAGTCTGTATGTATGAAACGAAATCCCACAGTTATGATAATGTGCATACATATTTGAAAAGAATGTTGGCTAGTTTGCTAAATACAGGGTGGTTCAAAAGTAGGTACTGATTGGGTCATGGAGGACCTCACACAGCAGGCAAATCGAAGGAGTTCATCTCCCAAGCATTTATTGACATTGGTGCAACACAGAACCTGTGCCAACCTGTCAGGGACAGATTACGGGAATGTTGCAATGTTGATGGAGGACATTTTATGCACCTAAGAGACTAAACGTGACCCAATCAGTAGTGTATACCTACTTTTGGCCCAGCTTGTAGATTGCAATGCGATCCAGCATGTGAGGGTGCTCCAGAATTTTTTATTTGGGTATTTTTATTTATTGACCGTAAATTCACAGCAGCAGTGGCAGCCAAGGGAAAGTCGGAGTGAGGGAATGAGTCATGACCATGACCGCCGCCGCCACCCTCTGCTCTAATACCTGAGCAGAACTGCATGGAACAGAAAGTCTGGGCCTGGCTGTGGTGGTCGTGCTTGCTCTTCAGCTGGGAGGAAGTGAGTCTCTGGTGCCTTCTAAGCATGTGCAGGGCTGAATGACGGACTCAGAACTGTCCCTAGCTGGGTTACGAGGGCGGTGGGACCCGCTTCTCCTCTTCTGCTTCTGAGTGTATTAACTTGCACTGTGCAGAGAGGAATTACCTGAGTGGGGGGTTGAGGGAAGGTGGCTCTTAGCATCCTGTGTGTTACTGAGTATACTGTGTGAGCCTAGTTCTTTGTGTAGCTTCTCCTTTCCTGGTATGTCCAAATAGTTTGGCTTGCTGGAGTGAGAATGAAATTAAGTGTAGCTAGCTAGCTAGCTAAGGTATACTTGGAATTTATCACTTAGAAAAAAATTAAAATATAGTCAATGGTACATAAATCTATTTTATTACTGTTGCTATTAATTTATTATTGCCTTGTTATATTTTGATTTATGCATGGATTTTATATTATTTGACTGAAATTATTTTGCCCTAAGTATTGTATTGAAACTATCTGTTCATGGTGGCAATTTTATTGTTCAGTGTTCATTCTGTTTTCTTTTGATCTTATCATATTTACTTTTTCATAATGCCATTAGCTCCTTCTGGTTTTTCTTTTTAGAGGGAAGAGACTCCATGTAGTTTATTGATCAGGATTGGGATTTGGAAGAGCTGAGCTCCAGTCCCCACTCAGCTCTGAAGCTCACTGGATAACCTTGGATCAATCTCAGCCTGACCTACTTCACAAGTTTGTTCTGAGGATAACATGCAGCGTAGGAGGATTGTGTGCACTGCCTTGTGCAAAGAAATAAAGGTATAGAACAAATAAGAACTGAAATAAAATCTGACAGCAAAAAGAACAAGAGGTCTTGATTTCGTTAATGACCATCTGTCACTAATGTGATGTAGCCACAAAGATCAAAGCCACAGTTCTAGAATTTTAGAACAGAATATTCCAGGATGCTTTAAATCACTCAAAATTCTAGTCACTTTTCTCATACAGATATTTTCAGAATAATAAGTTATTTCTTTTTTATTGAAATATTTTTAGGCTGCCTTTCCAAACATAGTTCCCTCAAGACACTGAGATGGATAGTCTTGGACCTTTCCAACCACACAGACAATAATAGTTTCAGCAAAACTGTTGCAAAAGTCAAGGACCTACTTCCAAGCATTTGGAAGTATTTGCTGGAGAAATTGTTATCAGATGGCTGCTAGAAGGTACTTCCATACATTCCCAACCTCTGGCAGGTGCAGGGTAAATTAGAGCCCACCATGTTTATTGTGAGTATCAATTTTGAAAAAGCGTCAGTGTTCCCAATTCCCTTGAAGTCCTTTTCCTTTGCCTGCCATGTGTCAGTTAAGGTCATAAAGAGGATCCTTTCATCAGGCTGCCATTTTGTCCAACTTGCCCATATGTCCCAGCTTCTTTGAAATCTGAACTTTTTGTGAGCAGGGACGAAACAACACAATGCAAGGACACAAAGGATGCCTTGTCGCAACAAGGCTTTTATTTTCCTTGCATTTTGATCAAAGCTTTGCACTGTGATTTTATAAAACTCATTAGCTAGGTCAAGGTCACTTGGGCCTAGTTTGGGGTTTCCAGCTCTACCAGGTATGCTTCACATTCTGTGAGCAGCAAGTTTAGCTGCAGGGGACGAAGTCTACACTTTGACTGAAAAATGTTAACTTTGTGGTCTTTCTCAATGCAATGCTTTCAACTCCCTGTGCAGTAGTAATGCACTAAATTTTTTGCACTTGAATATTTTCAGAACAGGAGATTCAAAATGCCCTTAGGGAAAAACATTCCTTTATGGTACATCTGCTCCTTTAGCTCAAGGGAAGTCACTTCCAACTAAGCGTGTCTAAGATTGCAGCATTAGTGGTCTTTCACTAGAGGGTTGCAGTTCATGTTGTCCAAATTTGCTGCTGCTTCAGCATTAATTTTAGGGCTTTTTTGTTTTTGGTATAGTGGTCATTTCAAAACGTAGAAGTTCTTCACCTATCCATGCACCCAAGGAGTTTTGTTAGATATACATCAGATATAGAGATATGGGCTGCTTTTCTAGTATGGAGAGGCAGAGTGGTACGGTGTTTAAGAGTACGGAACTGGGACTCAGGCAATTTGGGTTCTAGTTCTGGGATCAGCCATGGAGCCATGGCTCAGTCACAGATTCTCAGCCCAACCTACCTCACAGGGTTGTTGTTGTGGGGTTAAGATTGAGAGCAGGAGGAGAAGAATGAGGTAAGCCTCTTTAAGTTCCTTAAAAGAACAAAGGCGGGATATCAATCTAAATAAATAAATGCAAGGGAACTAAGACTCAGGTTAGAAACTGCATCATAAAGCAAAGACATGCCAAACAAACAAACAAACGACTAATAAAACCCCACAATTAAATTTATAGACCATGGCTACAATTTTATGCATCATTACCTGGGAGAAAGCATCATGAAGTCAAAGGTGGTGCTTCCTTTTGAATGCAGCTTGTTTGTTGCATAAAGAGCACATGAAAGATCTACATCCAACTGAAGCACAACATTTGGCTTTAATTAAAATGCAAACAACTTTCTCAGAAGCGTTAGGATGCTAGCATGCAGTAGGAATTCTGTCAAATGAAAGGAAGGATAAGTGTTCCTCTGCTTGATTAGTGTCCCCAATTCCAGTCTACCACAAATAATACAAAACCTTAAAAGTCTCATCATCACCTTGTTCACTTGCCAGAGCAAAGAGAGCTCATCCATTATTCTGGTGCTTTGGCAGATGAGGTCATGACTTCTGTCCTGAAAAAATGGCAGCTCTCCCCTGCATTCCCCATCTACTGCAGCACTTCCCTACTAGGAATCCCACAGTGATTAAAGGACAGGGCTTTACCTTCACTTCAAATTAAGGGTGGGAAAGTGGAAGCGTCCTCATGACTGAGGCCATTAGGGTAATGCTCCTGTGCTGTTGCACTTCTAGCATCAATCTCCTACCCCAGGTTGTATTTTTTTTCCTGGTTGTGTGTGTGAGAGAGAGACATTTAGTGCAGTAGGTAGCAGAGGAAATTAGACACTGGAAAGATTGACTGGAAAAAACCCACAAGAGACTTGGGCCATTTAAGGTACCCATCCAACATCCACAGGGCATCAAGGGGAGGCAAGCCTGAGCATCCATTGACAAAAGCCCCTGGAGTTACTCCTCCTGTTCAGTCTGTTTATTCACTGCCCCAAGTTTTTGATGAATGGCTCTGCCTATTAAGCAAGAAGGTGGAAGCAACAATGAAGACCACTAGGGGCAGGAGCATTAGCATCTGGTAACCATGGTGATAAGCAGGTAAGCCCAGTAACCTCCTGCTTCGAGGTGCATTGCCACTGATGCTTTGCTGCATATGATGGGTGCCCGTGGATCCCCATTTCATAACCCACCTCCACTCTGTATCATCCAATCCCAGCAAGGGCCAGTTGTTGGCATGGTTAAAAAAACAGCTCAGAACCTTTCACCTGTTCAGGTGGACTGCTGAATGGGCACCTGGCATTAGCCACAGCACATACTTCAAACCACAGTGGCTTACTTAAGCCAGCATGGCTGGGAATGATTGTGCAAACCAGGTCACACTCAGCCTATACTGTCTTGTCATGTTTTGTGAACCCAGCCAGTGAGAGAATTGGCCTAAAGTTGTTGGCCAATTGTGGCTGGCCTTCAGACTTGGATCCTGCCCTTGACATGCCCTGTGGATTTGCGGATGGTTCACCCATCTGCAATCTGCAAGAAAGACAACTCTGTTAACATGCAAATATCACAGCTTTGCAGACCTGCCTATATGGGAGTTTTGAAACCCAGAATATCAGCATGCTAATAAACCCCCTGCAAGATGGCCCTACATGCTGTTTGAAGCTTTACAAGTCCACTGCCAGGAAAGCAATTACAATTAAATGAGCTGTGTGGTATAATCACCATTCTCATAGGCCATGGGAGTGTCACCCATTTAGACCTTTACTCCTTTCTTCATATGTTCTTGCCCAGACCTCAAGATCTTCAGCGGAGATCTTTCTGAAGGAAGCATTGCTAAAAGAAGCAAAAGGATGATGGCTAGGAGAAGGGCCTTCTCTGTGGTTGCGCCCAGTTTGTGGAACATGCTCCCTGAGGAGATTTGCCCGGTGCCATTTTTCAGGTGCCAGGTCAAAATCTTTAATAGTTAATAATTAACTAAAGATTGGTCTTAATTCTGTTTCATTGATGTACTTAAGCTGCTACTATGCTATAAATTGTATTAATCTTGTTATACTCCTGTCAACTTGCCAAGTTTCATGTATGTTTTGCTTTTATTCTTATTAATTTTATTAATTATACTGTACCCTGCTCAGAGCACCCTGTGGGCTATGGGAGTAGTGTAGAAATGTAATTCATAATAAACAAACAAGCAAGTATCATTCTCATTTAGCTGGCACTGCCCCTAGTTGGAATAATTTTGTCAAAAGCAAGAAAATCACACATTCTGTTTCTCAGCAGCCCAATGCTAAGAGCACCTTCCTGAATTTTCTCCAGGTGAAGCATCAGTGGTTGCCTTGAAGTTCTTTTATAACTCAGTCATGTTGGTGCTAGAGAGGGACTGTAAGCAACAAGGCCATAGTTATTCTTGTTATAAAAAAGCTGCCATTTGCTATTCATCTTTTGTGGGATAAATTGCCCAAAGCCCACCATGCTTATGTTTTGCATTTTGGAGTGAAGCATCCTAGCCAACATTCCATCTGCCCAGAAAACTTATTACATGTTCTGAAAATGGATGGGAGCCATTTGCTGAGTGAATGCACCATGGCTAATCTATTTGAGATTATCCAACTTTCTCCTTATTGGCAAAGCCTTGACGGTTGAACTAAGCCAGCCCCAGATCATTCAATAAGTTTGATAAACTCCGAAGAGTCTGGCAAGGGTGCAGCAAGCATGATATATAGTGATTCCTCGTCAGCGTTCCAACATGTAGCTGGCGATTTCAGCTGGCCCACACAGTCCGTGGTCCAATGCCAGGCCCTCGTCTTCGAGGGCCTGAAGGAACTTTCCGGGTTCTATCCCGCAACCCAGTCCCAGCATAAGCTGGGTGGAGCCTGCCTATGCCGCACCGGCAAGCAGCGTTTCCCAAGGGCAGGTGCAGGCCACGCCTCGGGGGGCATGCAGGACGTGAGCCAAGCAGGGACTTTCCATCCTTTCAGAACACTGCTGGCTCAAACCAACCACGGTAGTCCATGGGAGGGAACGGTGATGCGATAGTGATAGTGATCATGTGTGCGTGTCACTTTTTAATTTTGCCTCCTCTGAGTTTAAACCACAGAGCCTATCAAGGAAGAAGGGGGCTTTGGATCCAAGGTATTGAAGCCCCCCTGAGCTAGGATGCCCTGCTTGGGACCTCATGCTGCCTGCTGCCACTTGGAACCATGGGAAAGAACAGGGGAACATGGACGTCCGTGGCGTGGTTCTTCTCTGCTGGTTGAGGGTTCCTTCCCCCATCTTGACCCCTCTTGGGATACCATCCAAAGAGGTTAGGATTCTGCTGCCATTGACATTGTGATAAACTGTTTTCCTCAGTACAAAAGTACATCCATCACCAAAACACTCATTGCTATGTGATTCAGTGCAAAGGGGACACAGAAAATGCAAAACTTGAATAAGACCATCTGGTTTCCACCATGCTCCAGGTATTTAACATTAAAATACATGCATCTTCCAATGGCTAATATTATGCATGTGTTCACCTTTCACTCCCATCCTCACAACCAAGCATCTCACTACCCTTTTCATTTCATCTGACATTGTACAGGCTTGAGATAAAATCCTGCAGTGAAAACTGAGTTAGACTAAGCCCAAAAAGCATCCTAGTCAAGAAACTACATTCTGCTTACCTTTTTTACATTTGAATACTTCCCAGCAGAGCTATAATTCTGTAAAGCCTATCTGGTATTACCCATTATCCCTGAGAGTCCCTAGATAGACTTTGGCAGGAGGTACATTCCAAAGCTTAATTGTCCCAGTGAAAGTGCTCTCCTGTTTCCTTTCCATTGCAGAAGGTCCTACAGACACTCCAAGCATGCAGAGAATGAGACTGACAAAGGAGAGCTCTTGACATGACAGCCACAGGCTAAAAGAGTGATAATTGGATCACATTATCAGCAAGCACATTCCTTGCACAGCTACAAAAGCAGCTGACCAGTTTTGGAGTGAACAGAGAAATTCAGACCTATCTCAAATAGCTATCTGACTAGTTCTGAGCACTGCTTGCTGTTCAGGCCTTCTTATTATAAAAATTCATACTACTGGATTATTTTCTCCTAAAGGAAGGTAGAAAGGTTTGGTTTGCACATAATGTTAATTCACAAGGGTTGTTGAATTCTGGCTTGTTGTGATGTGTGAACATGGCTGTGCTAGCAAAGCATAGTTAGCCATGAACGATCCTGAAAACCCATAGATTAGTTCTTCCTTGTGAACTCTAGGCTTTTTTAGACCATATGTTACTGTTAAGTGAAAACACAGAATCATTGGTTGCTCATCAGTTCTTTCATCAGGCCACAAAAGTGTTGGGCATGAGTGGTTAAAAAAAAGTACATGTACCCTACATGCCAGTACTACAGATCCACACAGGTATTTGAGATACAGAGCGTAAGCAAGCAAAGACAGAGGGAAACAAACAATTCAGAGGCTAAGAAAGCAAAGCACAGTTTATCATTTGCCAGAAAAACTGTGGCTAGAGCGACAAACCTTGAGTAAAATAAACCATGATTTAATATCATGTGCAGATCAGGCCATTTAGAGAATAACTGGGACACATGATGTTGGACTAGAGAGCCTGTCCAGCAAGGCATGGGGCGCCAAGCCTATGTGCATTTAAAGAGAAGACAGTCCTTCCTGCCCCAGCCAGCCCTGCTAGCTGGGCATGCAGGGAGCTATTGGACTTTCTCTGTCTCAACATGCATAGGATTATGCCTTCTCTCTCTTATCAGAAACCTCTTCTCTATAAAATATTATTTATTTATTTAAAACATTTTTATGCTGCCCCCATCGCAACAAAGCCTCGGGGCGGCTCACAAAAAATATGTCTGGCAACTAAGTGTAGTCTTAATGGATCAGGTCTGGGAAGAAACAGTGATTTGGCCCAACACTGGTAAACTTGACCCAGTTGTCAAGGTGGAACAGTTTTGTGAAGTGCTCCCTTCCCTAACTGTGTTTTCTGCAAATAATTTACTGACTCTTTGGTAGGTTTATTTTCAGTGAGCGTCCTCAAATTTGATGGGGCTTACTCCTGACTAAATTTGAATTGAATTTCACAGATAATAGCTGATTCCCGATATGGCCTTCCAAAGAAACAGCACAGGGCTCCTTTGAAACCTCTGGTCTGCTTTCAAACAAAGCATCTTTGTGATTTTGACTTTCTTGTTTATTTTAAAAGAAGAGGTAGAAATCCAAATGTAAAATAAAATTTCTCTCATATTTCAAGTTGTAAAATACAATTGCATGGAATGATACTGTAACTTTTTATTTTTCATGACCCTGCTTCAATCACTATCCTTCCCTCACCCCTTCTTTGGACAGGAACTTAATTCTATATTTCTCAAATGAAAGCAGCTGGAAGAACTAGCTACCTGCTCCGTAAGACTGAAAGTTTGTTTATTTATTTGTCTATTTCAAATATTTATATTCTGTTCAGTAGCCAGTGGCTCTTGTAGATATTCAGCTACAGCCCATTATAAAAGAGAGCTATTTTTATGATGAATTTAGAATTCATCATTTAGAATTTCCCAGATTCAAAAAGCAACTCAGAACTGGGCTTTCTGGGAAAAATACAGGGCAGCAACCTCTATTTTCTTCTCCCCGCTCTCCCGAACCTCATCCCACTTCTGAGCCAAAAACAGAAAAGCCACTATCAAAGTGCGTGAAATGGCTCAGAAATAGTCCTTAATCGGTACAGCCGTGCAATGGATAGGCTGTGTCTGCTCCTGGCTTTCCAAAAGGCAGCACAGTTAAAAATCTGAAACTCCTGCTCTTCTCTGTAGCGAGAGGTAGGTTCGAATTTCCACTTGGGTATTCACTGGGAAAGCCATCAGTGCTCTGGAGCTAAGGAGCAGTTCAGCTTCACAAACAGCGGGATTCACTGTGGTCAGCAGCCAGTCCTTGGTTTTACCAAACCCATGCGAGACTGAGCCCGTTCCAAATATCAACCCAACCCTTCTTCAAAGACTCGACATGTAGCATTTTAAAGACAACAACCTTGCTCTGCTTTAACATTTTTTCCATGTCTCTGAGCAATTCTGTGGCTTTGGCTGATACCTGAAGTTAAAACGTAAAAAGACTTTCAGCTTGGCCAAAGCTCCCAAAATGAGTGGAAACTGTATTAGAGAAGAATAATTTCTGAGATTTCCAGCTCTCTTGCCAGACAAACAGTCGCTGATTAATTTGGAGAAACTGTGGATAACTGAAATCTTTCCAGTACTGATGAAATATCAGCCCAAAAGATCTTAAGGGGAAACGCAAGTGATGTTCTGAATCAGAGAACGGAGATGGCTACTGTGTGCTTTCTGCTGCCATTTTTAGTGTGCAAACTAATACACGTCTACTCAGATGTTAGTCGCGTTGTTTCCAACATATGATAGCAGTCATAATGTTGTTCTTTTCTCTTGCCTTTCATTCTTCCTCGAAAATTCAAATGCCATTCCCTGCAGGATCACTACAATTTCACACTTCAAAGAATATATTATTGATGGCCTGTCAATGCACCAGTATCATCTGATACTCATCATGGCTTGAAATTTTTTGTCATTGTGTTGCTGTCTATGAGAATCGATGGCTGTGAAAAATAGCCATGTAGCTAGTGGGAGGAAATGTGCTTATTGTCACTGCCACATTTTGCCTGTCATTCCTCCAAGGCATGAAAAAGAGATCAAAACGTAAGCATATTACCTAACAGAATGTTTAGCCTCTTTGGGTTGTTGTTCACAGAATTTGGTTGA
The DNA here is from genome assembly GCF_004798865.1 of Varanus komodoensis. NCBI lineage: Eukaryota > Metazoa > Chordata > Lepidosauria > Squamata > Varanidae > Varanus > Varanus komodoensis. The sequence goes on along the minus strand of NW_025336479.1, from coordinate 6,930,538 downwards.
TCACCAAGAAAAGAATTACATGTTTGTAAATCTATATTGTCAATGTATTACTATTAGGACAAATTAAGACTGAACGAAGGATTTGAGAATAAATTCATAATCCTACCAGAAACCCAAAGGTGTTTTGCATTGTCCTGAGATTAGTGTGATTTTTATAAAACCATAATCTTCAAGCTCTATGTTGCAAAGATCAGTCTTGTATCTATTTGAGAAATACTCACAGCCAAATCAACTGTGTTTCTGGGATAATTCAAAGTCTCAGGAAAGTTGTGCTTCAGAAAATTTAAAGTGCAAGATTATAAAGCATCTCCTCTATGACAGACATGACTAAAGTTGCAAAACTGGCTTGTGACATGATGCCACAAAGGATGATTCTGTGTTGGCAAACAGGTAATGTGTGAGCAGTTTAGAACTAGGTCATGAAGCAAGGCAAGATTTGTCCTGTCCATCCCCTGCAGCAAAGCTTGCTAAAATGCAACACGATGTTGCAAGAACGGTGTGGGGAGACATAGCAAAGGAAACAAGTACAGTAGTGGTTTGAAAACGCCCAATTAAAATAAGTCCATAAGTGTGTGATGGCTTCCTTTTGCCTTCTGAAAAATGCTTTGCAGGAAGAATAAACTTGGCATTACTGCCTGTATGTCTAAGTCCATCATTTTCCATTCATTGTACTCGATGTGGTGGATGAAACATGTCCTATTCTATTATTCCCATGATACCCCAAATCATAAATGAGTCCATTCAGTGGCTGTTGCTAATACTAGAATCAAAATTAGACATGCCAGCTATGAGGGTGGTGGGAAGACGTCCCTTAGAATGTATTTCCAGGATCAGAGCTGGGACTCTGACCTATCCTGCAGCAACTGTCAGCCACAGAATTGCATCCTAAAGCAGCTTGCCTCACCTTGGCATGCTCCAGATGGTTTCAGCTGCAACTCCATCAGACCTAGCAGCATAGCCAATTGTTGTGTACGATGGGGATTGTACTCCAAGCATCTGGAAGGCACCATGTTGGGGAAGGCTGCCCTAAAGAGTTTTGGGTATCTAAAGGACTGGCAGAGTTATAATGTCATAAGCTTCTTTCATGTATCTGACAAAATGGGCTTCTGGCTTAATAAATATATTAGCCTTTGAAGAGCTGTAAGGCTTTTTTGTGTTTTTGCTGCATGAGATTAACATGACTGGCCCTCTCAAAATTGTTAGAAACTGTTGCGTATTTATCACAAAGTCTGCAAAGAGAAGTAACAGAGGAAATCCAAGTCATCATATACTGCCCTTTGAGATCTGCGGGAGAGTCCCTTCTCCGGGAACCCTCCATGAAAGAAATTAGGAGAGTAAGTACTCGGAGGAGGGCTTTCTCTGCAGTGGCGCCCAACCTATGGAATACTCCCCAAAGAGGTCTGCCTGGCACCGTCGTTACTGGTTTTTCGGCGCCAGGTAAAGACCTTTTTATTTAAACATCATTTTAATTGTTAAAACATATGATCTGGCCAGGGCAACTTCTTTTTCCTTCTCTTTTCTCCTCCTATATTTTTATTTACTTATTTTATACTGATAATTTTAATTTTATATTTGTAACTCAGTGTATTTTTTGTATTTTTGTATTTAAGGGTAATTTATTATGTTCTATTGTATTTCAATGTATTTTATTGTGTTGTAAGCCGCCCCGAGGTTTCGGCAAGGGGCAGCATAGAAATGTTATAATAATAATAACAATAACAATAATAATAATAATAAATCAGAACAATTGTTTGACCTGTTACAGCATTTTAATTAATGAGAAATGGTCAGTTTCACAAGAACTGAGCATCGTAAGTACGAACACCCAAAGACTGAAGCAGAGTTTCAAACGATGGGTCCTGGGATAATTCAAGCAGTCTCCTTTTCCGTCACTTGAGCAAGATGGTTTAACTGGGCATCCTGCACTGAGCAAGAGGTTGGACCTGATGGTCCTCTGGCCCCGTCCAACCCTACTATTCTATGATTCTGTGATTCTAAGAGTATTTTGGCATTGGCAATGTCCTTCTAGAAATCCGATATAGAAGCAGTGATCTTTGAAACACACACACACCAACATCTTGTGCTCAAATTGTATATGTATAAATCAATGAAAATACTATAAAATCCATGGGTAAGTGCTGTATCCCTGAAATTTCCTACCATTTTAAAGGGGTGCACTGACAAGGGGGGCAGCCCCATAAGATTAACTCACCTTGTAGGACTGAATGCACAGGTGAGTGGAGAAGACGCAGCACATAAAGTCTGATGAGCCCTGAAATACATGGCCCTTGCAACACACCCAAAGTCTTCCTAGGCAAAATTCCTTCCCATTCTCCATCATCCAGCGGTTGGGCATCTTGTGAAGTAGGCATTCCCCATGCAACCATAGGTGATAAGAGGTTGGTTTTGCTAGCTACTAATATATACAAAACAATGGTGATTTACGGGAGTTCTTCATCTTACTGATTCAGATTTGAAATTAAACAGTGGCACAGAAGGTTTTGGCCTCAGGACTGGTCCAAGATGGTTTGTGCCTGAGGAAGAGCTGAATCTTCTCTCAGCAATGGGAACAGGACTGTGCGCCCAACCTCCACCACACCTGAGTCAGCAGGCTGGTTTGCAGAATGCAGAGCAGGAAGGCCTCATGGCACAAACAGCTCTGTCCAATAATTCAGTGAACTGGTTTGCATGTTCGCCACAACGCACTGGGCCTTATTTAAGCCATTGTAAGCCATGGTGCCCACAGAGAGCAGGCTGCCTGTTCATGTCTGGGCCACAGCTTGTGTCATCCACAATCCAGCATCAGGGATTGCCCTTAAACGGCCCAGTACCAGGAAACTACCCTGAAACAGTCAATGGTCTCTTGCAAGGTTATTTGAGGATTGGTTAACAATCAAACCATCCATGCTGTCCTTGTTCAGGCGACACAGCTAACCACGACAACTGCCCACCTAGCACCGAACATTCAGAATGGCTGCCTGTAGATGCTGGTTTAAATAAACCACCCTGATTTATTTAAGCCACAGTGGATTTGGCAATTGTGCCTCCCAGCCCACTGTCATGTCCTGCCCCCAGGCATCTGCTGTCTGAGGTCTTTGCCCCACTTGGACTAGTTGTGGAGCCAGCCCTGGTTTTGGAAATACCTCATTTTACAAATGAGCTGTTTCCACTGTTTAAAAAATCTATGCCGAATAAACCAGGTATGCTGTGAATCACTGTAACTAATGAACATATCCATATGCTGCAGTTTCAATTGTCTTCTTTTTAAACAGTAAATATTTGAAGTGTGATTGGGTAAAATGATATCTGTCTGGCTTGAAGAAGAGAAAGAGTCAACCAGAGCCAAGATTCTATCAGGAAGTTTATCTTTGCAGGCTCAATTCTCAACCCCAGATCCATATTACTAATACAAGTTCATCAAAAGAAAAGTACCTGGCACTTTAATTTCAAAAAGGGGAAGGTGAAACAAGTCTCACTCAGGAACAGGAATAGAATCATGAAGCTGCAGGGGAAGCAATCTAGCCCTTGCAATGACTATTCCTAAACCATCCCCTCCAGATCAATTAAAACTAATTACGAAACATATAGGGCACTGCCTACTATCAAGTTGGGCCACTGGTCTACTAGCTTGGTCTTGTCTTCTCTGATTGGCAGAAGCCACAGTCCCAAGCAAGGATCTGTTTCAGTCCAGCTATCTGAAAGTCTTTTGACAGAAGATGCCAGGAAACAAACTGGGGACTTCTTCACATAGGATAGGAGCTATAGCCCCTGCCAGGTCCCTAAACTGTCTAGGATTTAAAACAAAACTAATTAAAGCCCTCAAAGGAAGATGATTCTTCAGCTTCCTCTTCCATTGCACAACTTGATCCTTAAGATATTTGTGCCTAATAACTTGCTCGTTGGCCCTATTATTATATTCAATGAAATAATAAGAAACTGCAGCTCACACAAGCAACACTGGCTTCATTTTATGGCCCATGCAAGCCACAAATCACTGTGGTGACACATGCAGACTGGAGTCAAGGGAAAGAGATCCTTCCAGCTCATCAGGCAGGCCTATGGCTTTGGGATTTCATCTGCTTTCTATGAAGGAGCAAAGAAGGCTCAACAATAATTAGTGGAAGATTCTAATTTTTGCTACACACATTTTTAATGGAATATAACAGGTGATGAAAATGTCAGTGGAAATTATTGCACAGATTCAACATGGCTATATCACTTCATCTAGACTGCTAAAATGTAATGCGTATAAATTGTTGTGACCAACAGTTTCTAACCTTCCCTAGGGTTGTGCAACAGAGGAGTCACAAAAAATATTTGGAGAACTCATCCCTCAATTGTCCAGACAGGTTTCCAACTAGCAGTTTTCAGATTGTGTAAGGAAATGTGGCACATTTTCCCAAAGGGCGACAACATGTATGTCTTCTTCCAAGCAGAGGAAAAGTGCTTTCTGTTCCAAAACTCTCCTTCTGACACCTACAAACAGATGTTTAGAATCCCCTAATATCTACTTTTTTCCTTCCCCAGCACACTCAAGATCGGAAAGTCTGGCACCAGATTTAGATGCCATTATGCCCACTGGAAAATCTGAGATGTAACACATTTCAGTTCTTCCTTCATTTGTGCAGTTTCCTTCTGGTTCCCTCACCTGTAGAAACATTTTATATAGCTTTGTCAGAGTATGCAGAAAGGAAAATCTAAACTACCCTTTTTATTAGCCAGTGGGTCATGAAATGAGCAAAATAAATGAACTGCGTGTAGATCCCAAGTTTCCATGGAACAATCAGGACTTTTAACAAGCAAGCTGCAAAGTTACTCCACAGACCTGGTAGTTCATACTGTTAGGGTTTCAATCCAAGTAAAATCCATCCCCTACACCCAGGTCTAATATAAGATCTAAGCTGGCCTGGCATAAGATAGAATGAAGAAAAAAAAAAAAAAAAGAACATGGTTTCAAAAGTGCCAGCGGGATTTTTTTTTAAATTGAAACTAATGTATTTCAGAACCAGGAGTTCCTTTGTCATCACTAAAGACAATTGCCAACATTTCAAGAGGCATACAAATTAAAGAGGAGTACAACCCATCCAAACATGTTGAAACAGAGTCCAGGTCCCGAGTCTATTTTCCTCCTGATCAGCATCACACCCATCTGTCATAGTTCAAAATCCTAAGCCTTCCTCCTCAGAGGATGCTAACCCTTGCCTTCTGAAGAGGGTCCAGAAATATCAGTTCAGGAAGAAGATTAAGTCACAGAAGACTTCCAGTTCCCTAGACAGATCCTGAAGTTTGGCTCTCCGACATACAGAAAAGGTTGTCTTCCCGTTTTTGGACTCCACAAAATCTGGCCATGAACACACACAGGATCCATTTACTCCAGGTCACTTTAAGAGACAAAGCATCAGTCTGTGTAGAGGTGAAGTAACCTAGACAAATACTACCAAATTCTTATCCTTGTTGGAGTAACATACAGAGACTCTTATCTAGCCCAACGCACTAGCAGCACTTAGAGGTTTCCAAGATGCTGATTTCTTTCCATCTCACTTCCCTGAGAAAGCTGACCTATTCTGATATTTGCTAAAACTCTGACCCAGAACAGAACCCAGCAACTTGGACTACCGTGCACAGCATCAACATGGCCTAAAATGGTACACTGTCTAGTTTTGATTAAGCTTCACTTTGTTAGCCCTTATCTAGCTCATTAGATAAACTCTAAAACCCCAATAGCTTCCTTGATATTGGACATAAAAGAGAAATAGACTCCTCTGCAACCCACATATTGGTGAGAATGCATTCAAAACCTCAGACAACTTCTCTCAGCAATATGTTTTTAAACATAGGGCACAGAATTGACGCCTAGAAGTCTTCCTCAACTTCCTACCTCCCAGAAGTTTTAGCTCACGCCTGACCACAGGCCATGCTGGCTGGGCTGATGAAGCTATAGTCTAAAACATGAAGAGGGTATATATCAGTGCTTAGTGAGTGGGAGTCCCCCATCACCACTTTCTGGAACCGAGCCCTGAGGAAAGGCAAGAACCAGCACTGAACTGTGCCGCCCTTGTCGATCGTTCTAGGAGGATACCTTAGTCAATGGTTCAGAACACTGTTAACCAACAAAGATATGCTCCTGTGGTCTAGTTTCAGGCACGGATTGTCTACCAAGAGGACTGTTGCTGCTTTAGTCTCAAAACTATGCCTAAAGTCAGACTGAAATGGGTATAGATAATCCATTTCATCCAAGAATTGTTGGAGCTGAGACACATGCCAAATACCTTGCCTGCAAACTTGTTTGTTGGAAGCGATCCCGTACGGTGGGATCCAAAGAGGGATTTTTCAGTAACGCCCTCACCACAGGCATCTTAAGTCTGAATGGAGCTACACCCTGCTTGAAGTGGCATTCACTATATGCCTGACCTGAAGGGGGAGGGTCAGACACACAAGTGGTTGATCTCATACAGCCAAAGACCTTGTCAACATCCTCAAGTCAGATGAATTGAAATGTATCTAACACAACCTGACAAACACATCCAGGGCATACACTCTTACAAACTGCAATGATTTTGGTATCTTTGAGTGACTTTAACTGTCATGAGTGACTTTAACTGCCCAGTGTCACAATGGGTAGCTAAGTCCTCAACCTCAAGCCCCGTTGATCAATTCTGGGTGGATACAGTGATAGGAGAAAAGGTGGTTGTTGTTTTTCGGACAACATCACCACAGTATAGGACTGAATAGACTCTACCTGGTCTTTTGTTAAATTGTTAAATTCATGCCAAATTTCCTCAGTAGTCATTCTAGTCATTAACCCTACCACTTCATCACTGAAAAGACAAGGATCCATCAGCAGATAAAGGATGCGCATGGGCAATTTTATCAATCATATCTGTAATTTCCCTACCTTGAAACCAACTAGGGCTTCAGCTGAATGATTGGCTGAGACAGTCCTGCAGGACAGACAGCAAAGCATTCAGATTCATTGCTCCAGAGGCAGGCCCTTCAGCCTTGTGGTGGTTAGGAGTTATTGTGAGTCTAATCCAACTAGGTAATGACTAGGAGGCTTCATGCTGTCCCCACCCCACTCCAACAATACCAGTACCCTGAAAGTACCCAGCTTTTCCCACTGGAGAGTGGTGGTACCTGCCTGGACACATTCGGCAAAGGATCTGCAGAGAGAGGCCCCAGATGTGTCAGCTTCCTCGAGAGTGTTGCTGGCCAGCCCCTGTGAAGCCAGATTGCCCCCAGTGTTGCACAGGTGCAAGAAAAGACTAGCAACTGTTGGCCGCCAGAACATCTACCATGTGTAAAAACATTGTAGACTCCCTGACCACGTATGCCATATGCTAAATAAATAAATCCAACAATACTCAGATCAATATATTCCTGCCCAAAACAACCAAGTCTAGAGCATATGCTTTAGGAATGGGAAGGATCCATGGAGGCCAGGAAGGCCTGAGGCATTCCCAGTAAGATGATTCCACGTGGATGTTAAAGTCCCTGGTACCATCAGTCTAGAAGGCCACACCCAAAGCCCACCGAACTTAATTAGGAAGACGGTGAGGCAGAATTCCCTTTCTGTCCTGACCACCCATCCTCAAGAATAACTACTCAAAACTAGTAAATTGCTGCACCAGGCTCCTAGTCAGGGGGTTTGAATCATGATAGACCAGAACCATCCCACCTCCTCACACTTCTGCTGCTGGCGAGGTTCTGAGCATCCCAGGTGAAAGTGCTCAAACTGAATTCACCCTGATCCTTTTCTCAGCACAGACTATGTAATACATACCAGATCAGCTTCCTCAGCCAGTATCACATCTTGGATGGTTGTGATTTTTCCATTTAGTAGCCCAGATTCAAAAGCTCCACCTTCAGACCTGGGATGAGGGGGTAGGATTAGCATGACAATCCACAGGGGCTTTGTTGACAGGGGAACTGGAAGGATGGGAGAACAGCAGTCGGTTGTCTCCTTTTCTCCTGCCTGGCATCACTATTCCGCCCAGGGTGCAGCAGCTCATTCTTGTATTAGCTCCTCCTGCTGCCCTCTGGAAAAGCCCCCTCTCCAAAACCTCAATAATCCATTTCCCCACCCTCAGTATTTGCAAAATAGTACCCCAGTAGATGCCAGGGGGGAAAAAACAATTAACTCACTTTACCAAAAGGATTGCATTCATTTGCACTCACAAAGGGTTTGGGGGTTTGTTTGTTTTGCTTTTTGCATACCTAGGCTAGGTACAAGCTATGTCCCTTGTCCTCATTCCAAGGCTACTGAAGGGAAGTTGGGAAAGGGTGATCCATTTCTTATTAAGGTTTTGGGTGTAAAGAGGCTAGTTTGGACTGCTTCGGTGTTGCCTTTGCCACATAGGCTGATTTACTGGGGCATGTAGCCTGCACTTTGGCAGGTGCTTCCTGCTGAAGGCAGCATGTTTTTTATATTATTGTAATCTTGCTCTTTTATTAGCTTTGGAGCTATGTTTGAAATCCAGCTGACATGACACGTTTTCTTCTTTCGGGAGATTTATGAGTTTGTGTGTTGAGAGCTACCAAAGCCAACTTTAATGTGCCTTTTAAGTGCATTTTGTGTTTTTAATAGTTCAGGAGCCTTTCCTCCTCTCCTACTCTTAGAGGAAAGGGAAAAATAGAACCGATGCAGTGGAACAGCTATGAAAGCACACACATATAATTTTTAGATAAATATACAGTGCCAGACCGGGGCTGTCATTTTGCCCAGGAGGCCAGAAATTACCTGGATTCCAGGCACACCAGCTGCCTTCCCAAGAATGGAGCCATTGGCCGGGCTTTTCATCCCTCATGTCAAAAATAGCTCAGTAACGTGTGCGCACTCATGCACATGAGGGTGTCTGGATAGAAAAATGTGCGCAAGGGCACTGAAGCTGAGCAATCTCCACCAGCCCAGTCAAGTATGGCCATGCTGTTGGAGAAGCCTAAGAAGGATGACTTCCATGGCAAATGCTCAAAGGAAACTGTTTTCTCAGTGCTTCAAGGAAAACTTCTAATATTCCCCCACTTCAGCTATGTAATTGGTGACGGGGCTCACTAACTGTAAAAAGTCACCCTTTCCAAGTCTAGAAGCTAAATATTTCAAAGGTAAAATGTGCTAAAAAGCAAGGCACTCTGGAGAGCACTATAAGAGTCCAGGGCTGGCAGACTTTGCTCTGTGCTTGCACTTCAGGCTAATTGAGCTCCCTTGGAAATTGACTGGGGCAGATAGAAGGAACTTCAGAGGTAACTTTCGAGTGAAGAAGGAGCACACTGAGTCACACAGATAATTTGCATACATTGCTTACACTAGCCTTGGTGCTGTGACCACACAGCTGTTTTTATGTCGTAAACACCACTGTTTTTTAAACCCAAATAAATACCTTGCTATAGGAAAGAGTCTCTTGGGAAATGATGAACATGGAGCATAGCAAAGTAGTAATTTAGGAAGCCAGTAGAGGACAGGAGCCAACAATTCTGACGTGTGTTTGGTTGGATTCATGTCCTATGCCAAAACGCAATTCATTCCCTTCTGGTTGCTTTAGGATTCAAAAGGCAGGCTGAGTGTGGGATAAGGAACTAAGGATGGTTGTATAAAATTAGTATTTTTATTGTTTTAACTGAACCAATTATTGTTTAACCAAGCAGCACTATTTTCTGGGCAAGCCAGCGCAGTCTGATATATCTGCATTAATCTTTGCAAGCAGAACTAAAGAAGCACCATGGTGAATGAGCAGGAAAGGACTGGAATGAAGTGTGCAGAGCTGACTGGGGAGGCAGCACTAGCTCTGATATAGCGCACACAATAGTTCATTTCCAGTACTTGATATGCTCATAGAGAAGTGGTGCTGTGCGATGTGGACACAAGAAGGTGTCCTGCACACACTGTAATTTAGCCTTCAGTATTTCCCGTGCTTATGAATTGCCTTGCTAATCAAATATTCTAAGAAACTGGAAGGAAAGCAGTTCGGCTATGAAGCAAAACGAAGACAGTGAGGAACTCAGGAGAGCAGCATTCAAGTCCTCAATCAGCCGTGAAGCCCCCTGGATGAGTTCGGGCCAGTGACTGACTTTCAGTCTAATCTACTCATAGGATTGGTGTGAGTTTCAAATAGAAAGGAGGAGGATCATAAATGCTTCCTGGGAAGGAAAGCAGTGGGTTATAAAGAGACAACAGAAAAATTAGCAAGTGTCAGTAGTGAACTGTTCAGTGGAAATGACATTTAGTGCAAATATCGCTACATTTCCACTAAGATCCCTTCCATCTTATCAGTAGTATCATTTCTTAATTGCCTTGATGAATAATAAAACAAGATTTACTTCTGAGAGTGAAAGAAAATGCAAAGGTGCAGTGCCAAAGCTCTGCAGGAGTGAATGTCTGATTGGCTGCCACAATTGTGAATGCTCTTCTCTGTGTTTTAACAGTTCCAACTTCAGGAAACAGAGAGAAAATGCAGAAGAAGACTAAGTAAAGCACTCTTGAAGATGTGCTTGTGACCTGTACATTTTACACACACTTCTGGCAGTTTTAGAATTCCAAATTCCCTGTCTGGGATTTATCCACAGAGAAGCCGGGAGTCCTGTTTCTCTGCTTGCTTGTTCCAGTGGAGCAATGCAACTTTGAAGAGTTGGACTAAATATGCACAAGAGAAACGAATCCCTTCTAAAGCTGCTCTGTCCCATTTTTATAGATTTAAATTCTTTTAAATGAGTCCATATTTTAAAGTCCCCACTACTAAGCATTTTGCATGCACCAAAAAGAAAGAAAGAAGTTCATAAGAGAACATTGATTGAATTGGATAATAATCCTTAATGACACATTCCCAGGAGATGTTCGTTCTGTCATGCTATGGTAAAAGGAACAGGAAAGATAATATTGCCACATGTATGCACCCCATTTCCAAATGGCAAGATGCTTAAGGAGCTTTAAGAGATTTCATCACTTACCAAGGTTTCCATTTCCGGAGAAGGAAGTCACTAGAGATGTGTGGCATTCCAGTAACATATGGGGTATTTACACATATATACAGGCTGAAACTGGAAGCAAGAACGATGAAACCAAAGCAGTTGTGTTTCCGGCACATCAGGAGAAGGCAATATTGATTGGAGATGACAGCAATGCTTGGGAACACTGAAAGCAGAAAAAGAAGAGGAAGACCAACTACGACATGGATGGATGACATTCATAAAGAAAGCCACAGGCTTGAGTTTACAAGAGCAGAGCAGGGTTGCCAAGGACAGGACACTTTGGATGGCTTTCATTTCTAGGGTCCCCAAAAGTCAGAGATGACTTGACAGCACATAGCAACAACAGACAGGCTGAGTTCATGGCATTTCCAGGCCCACAGAAGTCGAGGGGACCCCACAGTGCCAAAATGTCTTCTGCAGAGAGCACAGTCAGTTGTCTGCCTCTGTTCCAGTCCTAGCAGAGACTGAGGCCTACCATATGCAGACCTCACTTGCCTCCTCAGCTTCCTTGTGGGGGGAAGAAAGAAGTGTCATCTCTGCCCATCACCAATGCCTTCTTGCAGCATCCCAGAACCCACTAAAACACATCACCAGAATGTCACTGGCTCTTTTTCCCCCCGAGACCTTAAGAAGTATTGCCCCAAAGCATCTACCACACTGATAGCTCTCCTAGAAATCTTCAGAGTCTAGAATCACACAGACAGAATGGATTCTGAAAATCTTTTATGCTCTGGCATACAAGTTCATTCAGATCAACCCCTAACCTATAACAATCTGGACAATGCTTTTCTAACAAAGAGTGAGGGGCTTTATTTATTAAATTATAATAGTCTCATACTTCCTTCAACATCTCAAGGAAGAGACTTGCCTTGAGTTTTCATTAGTAGGCTATTTTATTCAAATGTGATCAGTGAATGAATTAGTTAAATGGTGAGTGATGAATCCACAGAACTGGTTTTGGTTGGCAGACAACAATAAGAAAAACAGATGTTGAGAGAATCTGAGGATATGGTGCACAGCCAGGGATGTTCGCTAATCCTTGCCTGTATTTGGCCCTCCATTTGTGTACATAAAATACGCCTGCTGTTCCCCCCTCCCCCTTGGATTTCCCTACAGGAGGAAGGAGCAAGCAGAGAGGGGCTTAGGTCTCAGCAGTATCCCTTTTCAGTGTGACATGACACACAGTTCACTGCAGTCAACAAGCAATCCTAATGAGAAGAGTTTTGCAGTTGTCGTGCCTGGTGTCAGTTACATGGCTTCTTCAGATAATCCCAGTTCCTACTTCGCAGGGATACTTGCAAAGGACGTTTCCTCACATGTTAAGCAATCCCGAAGGCAACTACAAGACTCCAAGGAAGGATTCGGAAACTAAAGCTCCCCCAAAGATCCAAGCATCTGCCAAACTGTTCAAGGAAGGGCTTCTCCTTGTGCTGTTACTCTTCAACTGCACCCCCACCCAATCCCTCTCCCTCCCTCTCCCTCTCAATGTGTGTGTGTGTTTGGTTTACCTCATTCTATGATCCCTTGCTCTCAGGTGGTTATATTCAATCTTAGTCCGGAAATAAATCTCCTACAGTAAAGCCGCAATACAAATCATACCTCCCTGTTTAACAGTGAATGTGCTTAGAAACTGTAGCTGCACAAAATGTCTGCAAAATCAAGTGACCTGTAGCAAAATCAAGAGACCTGTGTGTGCAAAGTTTATGGGAAAGACCTTGAAAGAGTGCAATTTTGTTCAAAGTTTTATCGACAGTGCTGCTTTAGAAATCACTTCAGGTCTTCTGAAAAATTAAGTGTGTGATGTGCAGGGCAAGGGACCTTCTTAGGACTTCTCAAGGCCAGAAGTTTCCAGCAAATGTGCTTCTCAAGCCGAACTTCATCCAGGGTGCTTATCTCTAGATATGGAAGGAGCCAAGAGATACTCGCATTTTCATTACTTATTCTTTTGACCACCAAGAGCCTTCCTTCTGTCTTCCAAATCTTCCATCAGCTCTTTCCTCCCAAAAGGTAGAAAATAATAACTTAGCTATCAAGATAGCTGCCTTGTTTGCATGAATTGTTCTTAAGGAACATTGATAAGAGTAAGAAGCTTTTAATGGAGCCAACTGATGTCACTCCCCACCTTTCAACCTTTTCATCTGTCAATCAGCTTCTCTTGTGCCAAAGACAGAATCAAGCACAATAATCAGCAAGAGGCTAGCGGTGTTCTTGCTCAGAGTTGGAAGATGGATGGTAAGCTGCTATTAATCCACCATGACTCAGCATAGGATTTTAGATTCCTGATTTTCCAGGGGAATGGTGTTGTGGGGAGCTAGCATGCTCAACCTGTCTCCCTTTCCCCCCCGTACAGTTTCCATACAAGGAGAGCATCTGGAAAGATTGTCTGTGGACAGGTAAGCCTACGCAAAGAAAAGCAACAGTTGAAGAGAATGGATCTGGAGTAAAAAATGACTGTGGAGGAAAGGGTTATGCATCCTCTTCCTCTCCCCACTGATCCGCCCTCACTTTAAATCTGCCTCTCCTTAAGTTGCTGTACTTGAGACCAAAGAAAAGTGGGGAGGGCTTCAGCACAACTTACATTTGTGCTGGTGACCTACAGTTGGCTCTGTGATGCTTTGGGTTACTACCATATCCCTTAAAGTAAAGGTGCAGAACCTAAGGTCTGGGGCTGAATCTGGGCCTCTGCAGGTTCCAGTCCTGCTTTCTTTGGTAAACCCAGAAGGCCGCACTCCTTACCTTTGGTTCCACCACTTTCCTTCAAACCCCAATGGTTCAGTGGTTTCCTGGGGTTTGTGCACCCTCTCCCCATTTTCAAAGTGTGAAATATCCCTCCTATTACAGGAATTAATCTAAAATATGCTGTGTACAAGGCTTATGCTTTTGCCCTTGGACCCACCACTTTTGCCTTTGGCCATATCCACCATTGAAATGTAACCCTTGAGAATTACTCCAAAATGGAATTCAGTGCCTTGGGCAAACAAAGGTTCTGTCCTACTATTTTAAAACAAGTTCTACTTCAAGCCCTCATAGAAATGCAGTAATTTTAAGCATCTGCTTTAGTCACGTGCACTGAAATTCATGATTTCCTGCCCTGGAAGGTAAACAAACAAACACGCAAACCCTGCTGTTTACAGTGACGATCAAAAAGTCAATTGAGGTATTATTGTGTTCTGCTTGCTTGCTTGCTTGCTTGCTTGCTTGCTTGCTTGCTTGCTTGCTTGTAACATTTTTATCCTGACTTCCAGCATAAGCTTCCAAAGGGTACATTCTCTGCCACAGAAGTGTGGTGAGGTGGTGGTGGCCATGGGGTTGTTGCTAAGAGAATGCAACAAAAGGAGATAGATCTCATTGGGTTTCCAAACACAAGTCTGTCAAACTGGGGAAGCCCAACTTAGACCTGCCCCTTTTGTTTTGCTTTCTTAGCAGGGTCAGAGAGCATTCTGTTTGCTTTTTTATAGCTTTTCTCAGGCTTAGCTTCTCCGCTAATGACACAGACAACAATCCTCTCCTCTAATTTGACTTTGGGTTCAGTGCAATTATTTCCTTATAGATCCTTGCCTTTTATTTGCTCATGAGGGAGTTCTCTGTCAGATTTAGGAGTTGCCACAAAGCTGTCCTGGAGATTTTGAGAGCCCCCATTGATTCAGAGTGTGATCCCTGGCTGTGTAGGCTGCAATCTTATCCTCATTCTTTACCCAGTTTTAATTTACTTCTGACACCAGGGGTCTTAAGCTTCTAGGCTTCTCCTCATTGCAGATGCTGACCACTGCATCAACCTTCTCCTGGTTTGCTTGCTTTAATGGAAAAGTGACATCATGGAAAGCAGTTTCCATGGGGACAGACAGTGGTCACTACTGGTTTCCAAGGAATTGCTTCAGATATGTGCTGATGTTAAGGGAATGAAGAATACACACCCGCCAAGTAATTTGTATGCTGTCTAATCATCTTACAAGTTAAACAGTTTACCTTTATTCCCCCGAAATTTTAAGAGCCTAATCAAACTGAGGAGTCTTCAGGCTCAGTGGGAGCAGAAGAGATCCCATCACCCGATGCTCTGCTGGAAGCGATGGTTAATGCCATAGAAGACAGGATCAAGATCCAACATTTTCTTGACGGGCAGGGGCCCTGGGCCAAAACCTAGAAGATGAAATTCAACACGTTAAGGCCTGCATGTAGGGGCAAAGCAAAAAAATCTAAGGTGCTCAAGGCTGGAAGGCAATGGGAACACATGAAAAGTGTGTGAGCTGAATATACATTTGGATACATACTCGCTTTTCATCAGTGTCCTGGGTCATGTGGTGGGCCCTCAGGGACAGAGGAAGCTCTCGCCTTCACAGCATCACCCTCCAAATGTTCAGTGTGACAACAGCAGCAAAGGGGAGGGTGGGGCCAGCATGCTCCCCTTCCCAGCAGGTTTACACCACCTGATTTCCAGCCTGATTTCAAACAGGGCTTATGTTACAGGCAAGCTGATGGTTTGAGGGGTTACTGAATATTTCACCTACTAGTTTGTTGTGACAGTTTCTCTATGCCACTTGAGTTGGTGTCTTTCTAGCCTGAAGTTTATCTATTTCTCTGTTAAAAGATTGCTGTGCTCACTAGCAAAATGTTTCTGGTGTAGATTTCAGCTGTGTAATCAAGTTATTTGCCAACAAAAAGGATGGAAGTTGATCACAAGTTGAATGTTAATACAATCTTAGGCATCAGAACACAAAAGTCAAGGAAGTTGTCCCTGTTCTGAACTGGTCAGACTGGGATTCACATTTTAAGAAAAACACAGGCGAACTAGAGTAAGTCCAGAGAAAGTCACCCAGGATGTTGAAGGTTTTTGAAATGGAGAATAATTCAAAGACTTGGGTCAGTTTAGTCTGAATTAGGGAAGATTTAGGGGGGCATGTGGCTGTTATCTTCAAATATTGGAAGGGCTGTCACGTTGCAAATGAAGCAAACTCTTTTTTTCCTCTTGGTCCGAAGGACTAGAGCTGACTGGAAGAATTATGTTGAGAAAGCACATTTCAGTGAAACACAGGAAAAACTTTGTAATAGTAAAAGCTGTTCAAGAGTGAAACAGATGGCCCTAAGAGGGGGTGGGCTTTTCACTAACAGTATTTAAGTGGAAGCTAAATGGCTAAATGCCAAGGATGCTTTAGCTACTACGATCCCTGCAGTGAGCAGGAGAGTGCAGTAGATGCCCTTCTGAGTTCCTTCTGAGTTCCTGAGGTTCCTTCTGAGTTCCTGAGGTTCCTCTAGAACCTGCAAGTAACTCCCGCATGTTTTCTACAGAAACCTCGTGTATCACAAGGATGTGTCCATTATGAGCGGGTTATACTTTAGAACACATGTAACATTTCCTTCTGGCGACACATTGCAGAAGATCAGGAGGGATGGACAAACTGTCCTCCAGTGGTTCTTTTCACTGAAGGGTTCCAGATAAGCTGCCAAGGAATTCGTAATTCCTGAAAGATGGCTTGAAAACCTCATAGAGCTGTATTGGATGATCCGTGTACGATGGTACTTAGCATCAGAGAGTATGTGATATGTGACATGTCATGGTCTTTCCTATCTGACAGTGTTGGACTGACAGCCATGACATTTGAGAGCTGACAGCCTGAGGCAGGGGCACGCGAGTATTCAGGCCCAAGAGCATATCTAGCAACGGTCCAGGGCCCCACCACAAGGTGGCTGCCACCGGAGACGGAGCCCAAGAGCCCAGTACAAGGCAGAAGTGAGTTTGAACACGCCAAGCAGCTCCTTTCAGTCCTGTTTCCAGCAGCAAGAGGCACTTATTCATAGAAACATAGAAACAGAAACAGAGCGAGTCAGAAGGGGCCTCCCAGGCCATCTAGTCTGACCCCTGGCTCCAGCCGGCTCCACTCACGATATTTCCACCATGTGCATGTCCAGCAATTCTAGCTGCCAATAAGAGAATAGGCTCGTTTTAAGGATGGCAGGAGGGGTAGGTCACCTTTTTGGGTGCCAAGAAAGGTATCCAGGAATGTGCTGGTGTTTGCAGATACCGCAGGCTTTATCTCTGGATTGTGAGATTTAATATTGGAAGCCTGCCGGCAATTCAAAGAAGTTAAATCTTTCTTTACAAAACACTTTCAAAGTGAAAGTTCAAATTTTTATTCGACATTTTCCATTCAATGTTTTGCTGAAAATAGATAATCCAGAGCACAGTCCTGTAGAATAAAAGCTTATTAGATGGAGGACTCTGGTTATGGATGTCTCCATCTATCTTAAGTCTTGCCAGCAAGAGCCAGGCAGGGGAGCAGCAGCAGCAGAGGCTTCAGCAGTCTCTCCACCCCTGAGCCCACTGGCATTTCTTCTCTCCCTATCCTCTTCTGAAGCCACATTATAGATCCTGGGAGAGAAGTCACAGCCGAGCTTTCCAGAGTGCCTGGGAAAGATAGAAACTGAGTGGGATTCCCCCCTCTGAGGCTGTAGTTCTGCCTGTGTATGATATCAGAGGAAGAAATTCCTCACATCCTATGACCTTCAAAGAAACTGTCTAGGAGCCATAGGATGGTTCGGAAAAATTTGCATATTTGCAAATGTTTGCTCTGCATTAATCATTCTTCTTTGACAGATTCTTTTGCACAGCCAGACAAGTAGCAAGCCATCATCCTGGAAACAGTTCTGTTTGTTTTGCTTTGCTCTTTTGCGGTTATAAATTCAATAATCCCATTTTTAAAATGGCAATTTGTATGTAGCCCAAGATAAATTTATCATTTTTATTGCTGACTCCTTCACCTCCCAATCGAGTTTGATGACTGTCTTCTCCTTTTAAACCATGAATATCAAGTCAACTTAAAAACAACATTTGCAGCTGTAAAGGAACAAAATTTGAAATACCTCAGATGCATCCTGAAACACAGACTAAGTCAAAATTCCTTAACATTTGCTTAAAGTTTAGGGACATGATACAATCGGTGAAGAAGGATTGAAACACTAATTCTCAAAACAGTAATTTAAAGATCAACTGCAGGGTTTCCTTTCCTTTTCAATTCTTCTCTCTTTTTCCTGTTGCAGGCATTTCTAAAACTGCATCGAGAAAGCATTTCAGTGCAAAAGGAGGCTGCCTTACACCCACTGTTGCCTGGGCTGCGTTCCAGCAATCGGATCCGTCTGTCACTTAACAACCTTCCTGCTTTCAAGTGATCTCTTCCTCCCTTAAACTTTTACTCCATACCTCAACCCCACTAGTGGTGAAAATAAACTATTGTCTGCATAAACTCAGCCCAGAAGAAGCAAGTGGTGATTGCTTGGAGATTAGACAAATTAAGCTCCATAATATATGGAGGGGATTTACGGTCTTTAATCTCCTTTTCTCCTTACAGTCTCACATTTCTTTCAGGGAGTAGGAATCATGAAAATTCCTACAAATCACTCCAAGCAACAAAGATTTTCTAAGGGGTTGTAAATTATGATAGGAAGCATAACCTTGCAGACCCTTGAGTCCTTGATGGACTATAATCATACCTCCAGCACTTTTCATCTGCTTCCTGCTAATGTAAACACATTAGCCATGTAGCCCTATATTTCTTTGGATATACCAAAAGGATACTTGCTCTCTTTCTCTGAAGACATTTCTTAGCATTGCCATCAATTTTATTTCTATGTCACCCTATAACTGAAGCTCTTATATGCATGACATTAAAAGACTTATACCAACAGGTGAGCACCTCCTATAAGTGAGCTCACTTTACAATAATCACGTGCCTTGAGGAAGGGAAGAAGTATTAGCTGCTTCATAAAATAATGCTTCTTGAGTGTTCCTCAAGCACTCGATGCATCCTTCCCAGCGGTCTTTTACTTTTTGAAGGACTAGCCATTTTAAGATTGTTTCCTTGGGCGTAAGATATAGGTAGTTCAAAGGCATGCTCTATAACCCCTTGTCAGAATGAGGAAATTTCCTCTCTCAACAGGAAGTGAAGGTAGATGGGATGTCCTCCCAGGCAACTGGATGTGCTGGCAGAGCAGGCTGAGACGGCAGCCTCGCTCACCCCCTCCCCTGCCCCAAGCATCTTTCTCCCAGCCTGTCACCCCACCTTCCTTTCCCATTAGAGCCCACAGTAGCCAGTGGCCAAGATGAAATTCTGGGGCCACATCCACAATTAGCTTAAGGTGACTGCCTTTTTGTTCCTCATGTCATGCCACTGCTAGGAGGCAGGGAGTTTATTTGCATAATTTGGCTAATTGGCCATTTACATTGGCACAGCTGGTGGATATGGTGTGGCCCAGAAAGATAGCAGTGTAGCATACTCAGAAGAGGCAGCCAAAGTATCGCCGGGGGAAGGGAGTTAGCCTGTTCACAGGTAGTCAGGGAGACAGGATTACTACAAGAAGCCCCCCTTAAGTTTTTATTTATTTATTTATTTATATTGCGATTTATATCCTGCCCTTTTCCTACAAAGGGCTCAAGGCAGCTTACATCATCTCTCCTCCTCCATCTTATCTCCACAACAACAACAACCCTGTGAGGTAGGTTGGGCTGAGAGTCTGTGACTGGCCCAAAGTCACCCAGTTGGCTCCATGGCTGAGCGGGGACTTGAACCCGGATCGCCTGAGTCCCAGTCCCATGCTCTTAACCACTACGCCACAAGTTCTGCCAGGTTCACCACATGCTGGAGCTATACCAATGGGGACTAATTTCAAGCCCTGGCCTAAACCTCCCCCTGGCCACACTCAAACCACTGACTGTTAGTCATCTCCTATTTCTGTGGGAAATCGTTTTCCCACCTAAAACATTGAAAAGCCCCTCCCTGGGCATAGGAAATGACATGAAAACATCTTCAGTGACAGCATGCTGGCACTTGGGCATTTTTGCTTTTATCTTGTCCCACCTTTTACCTTTGGTTCCACTATATTGGAAGGATTCCCCCCAAGAGCTTCCCCAAAATTGCATCCAGCCTTTGGGTTGAAAGAGATTCCCCAGCCCTGGGCTACATAACCATGGCACAGTGGGGCAGCCAGGGTCACCCAGCAGTCGGCCTCTTTGTGTACTGGTAAGGACAGGTGTCAGCCAGACAAAGCATCTGAAGCAAGGGCAGACTCTCCCATGGCCAAATGCTCTCCCAGTTTGTACCTGAAGAATAATGGCTGGTCCTGCAAATTAGGTAGCAAATTAGGTACCATAATGTTAGGTAGCAAACATTTCTGTTAATAGAAAGTTCCACCTGCTGAATGCCTATATGGAATTCCTGTCTTCATGCTAAATGGGTGGGTAGCAGGGGCTT
The DNA here is from genome assembly GCF_004798865.1 of Varanus komodoensis. NCBI lineage: Eukaryota > Metazoa > Chordata > Lepidosauria > Squamata > Varanidae > Varanus > Varanus komodoensis. The sequence continues at coordinate 6,910,340 of NW_025336479.1, read as the reverse complement.
CTCCTTAGTAAGTGTGCATACGTTTATGCATTAAGACAACTTTCCAGAGGGATAATATATTCTGCAAACACTGTTATTTAGCCTCAGGCCAGTGAATTCACCTCTCTCTCACCTGCCTTGCAAGCAGATTTGATCTTCCATGTGAAAGGATTTGCTGATTATACAATGGTTCTTTTGCCAACTTGGTTGCAGTCTGTGTATCCGTCACACAATGGCCAAAATAACTGTTCTAGCACCATCTGAAAATTAAATTTGTCTAACGAACACTTCCAGGAAGGTAATACTGTCTTCTGTGTGCAGTATTTAATCGTGATATGATGATGCATTTTGTCAGTTGCTTAGAAATCTCTTCTAATATCTCTTATTTTATGTATTCAGTGATATTTACGACTTCTTCTAAACCAAGTCATAAATATCACTGAATACATAAAATAAATACATAAGTAATAGCTATCTGTGTTCTGTTTCATTTTTGCATTTTGTTAAGTGCATTTCTTGTCTGGTGCTCTTTTCTTACCTGGCTTCTACCTTCAATGAAAGAAGACTGATTTCTCCCACCACTCACTGATAGTGCTTCACTTTGAATCCTAAGATCTCCTGGAGTCATGGAGACAATAATTGTGGAGTGCATAGCTCAGTTCCCTTGTTGAATATTAACAATATTACACCTGCGCAAATCTAAGACTGCAACCCATATGTGCAATCATGTTCCAGTGGGATCGGTGGGACTGCCATTTAATGCCCAAACACATTAGTGACATCCAGGTATATATTTACATGAAATTGCCATGAATGAGCCAGAAGTGAAGCCATACTTGTCCCACCCATGTCAACTTATTTCAGTTTATAACATAACTGCCCACTTAATGAGGGTCTCTAAGTGATACTGACCATGCTTCAAATATATATTCAAATATATTTTCCATAAAAAAGTATGACTTGATGACCATTTGCCCAGAATCTGAATATGTTTAATCAGGGGCAGATCACACATTTTTACATGTATTTGCATGGGATACTAGAATGCCTCCCTTTTCCTAAAATGGCCTCCATTGGATTAATCTATAGTAGAGACTCATGGTAAGGTGTTTGACACAATACTTCCAACTTCACTATTTTGCCTCTGATTTTCAAGTGAAGTCTTGCCATTTGAAATGACAAAGGCTCCAACTGGTTCAGGCTTACAGCCTGAAAGCCAAGCAGGGCCACATATCCTGAAGCACCATAAAGGCTGTGATGACAAGGTCATAAATTAAGAAAGCAGCATGGGCTACTGAAGCTTGTGTCAGAGATCAACGGGGAGCTTATAAATCATCCCCTCTCATGTCCAAAGACTTTCCTGAGCACAGTCGATAATTTAGCAGATCGTCCTCTAACCTGCCACCCTCAGAATACTTCTCCATGGGGCTGAGTTCTTGAATGCAAGAGATCCCCCTTGCCTGAAATGGGCCACCAGCTGAGTTCTTGCGCTCATTAGCAAAGACAGTTTCTTGCCTAGGCACAGCCTTAAATATAACATACTGTTTCCTTGCACAATGCTTTGCCCTGTCATCTTGGCAGGCGATTTGATATAAAACATGTGTGCTGGGAGATGAGCAGAGGCATTCCACAGAGGATTTCAGTGTTATTTCCGTTCTGAAGCTTTACCTGGTGTGTTTTCCAATGAATAAGTCTGTTCCTTCACCACTGGTTTATTTTACTTGTAATAAGGAAGGCATGCACATGCAGAGTTCATCAAAGTTGCCAAAAATGTGTCTTAGAATGATAGAAAAGCAATGTAAGAACTTGAAAGCTGAATGCATGACTGTACAGGAAGTCCACAGTGGGCCATTGATGCATCTGACACAAAGCTCCCCACGATGCACTGAGTAAATATAAATCACTCGTACAAGTTTGCTTTAGAATATTCTAGTAAACACAACTTTCATTCTGCAAACACAGATATATTTACTAGCTGCTAATGGAAAGCCTCTCAGGTTTTTTCAAGGGACAGTGAAACTCAGCTCTGATAAGAATTTAAGAGGCTCCCTGCTGGATCAGATCAAAAGTCTGCCTAGAAGCATCTTTCTTTCCTTAGTGCCAGATGACTCTAGGAAGCCCACAAGCAGAATATTCTGTTGACAGCTGATTCCCCATAGTGACATGCCAGAGAACTGGCATTCAATTGCATATTACTTCTAACATAGAGATTCCATTCACTCACCATGGGTAAAGCCACTGTGGAAGAGAACATGATCTGATGCTAAATATCCCAGGACCTATCCCATCTCTCCAGGCAGTACTGGAAAAATACCTGTCTGAAGCCCTGGGGACCTGCTGCCAGCCAGTGCTGGGGATTTTGAGCTAGATGGACCAAGGATCAAACTTAAGTAAAGGCAGTGTCCTGTGTTCCTATTTTATTCCATTTGGATGTTCATTTGAAGGATGTGAGGGCTGGAAGCAGGGATGGGGGATGTGAACTACACATGAAGCACCTGCAGCTTTCTGGTGTTGCACCATCAACCCTCCCTCCAGAATTCAGGACTGCCCCTCCCCAAATTAAAAATGCAAACAAACTGACATCTGTAGCCAGTGCAGGCTGTCCCCTTTTTTTTGGGGGGGGGGTATGTTTTAATTTCCCCTCTACCTACTTTTATCATCTGGAGAGGGGTGGGCATGTCAGTCCAGAGGAAAAAAAGTGGCTTGCAGGCATCCCAAAGTTGCCAGTTCCTGGTTGAACATGTGTAGTGGGATAAGGTCATGCATGCAAGCCCCATTCCTGCATCCCTGTGTACCTCCCTCCACTCAAGTGTTGAGCCAGTGAAGTCAGAAAGGAGCCCCCTTTTATTTATTGGATCCCATTTAAACCTATCTGTGGGCCAAAACAGATGTGACAGGGACAAAAAGCATGTTTATGCACATGCCTGTTGCATTCAAGTATAACGAAGCGGGTGGAGAGCTTTGTTTTCATAAGAGGAAGAGTGTTTGGGTGGGAGCTTTACATGTGCCCCTCCTTGCTTTGCCCTGATGCACACTGTTGCTTCGGACCATTTCCCTCCAGTCCATTATCCATGCACTTGGCTTCTAAAGGCACACGAAACTTGTCTAGGTTGAAGGAAAGCCCCAGGTAATGTTAAAAGGTCAAAAGGTGACCTGCCCACACCATGGGAAATGAAGTAGGGTTGTCACCTTTTCTGCGAGGTATATTAATTTAAATGTCTGGGAATGTAAGCTGAGGTCAAGAAAACACAGCCCAAAAAGAAAAAGGAAAAACACCCAGTTGGGCTTCTTTAAAAGCGAACAAGTGCTGATAACCATAGATAAATGTAATCCCTGGAAAATATATCCCGAGCCCCGGAGAAGACCATTTGCATGACCATTGTCTCCTTGGGTAATGCCCTTTATCCTTTCTAGATATCATTTCCTTGAAAATCCCCACTGTACCAGTTGTGGAATATATTGTGGAATATATTGTTCCAGTGTGCGGGATATATTTCTAAAGAAAAACTGGGGGACTGGTGTTGCAAACTACATATTCAAAATTATACCATTTATTTCTAACTGCATGGATCCTGAATCGCCGGAGCTTGCATATTTTCAGCCCCTGAACACAACACCCATAAATTCCTGTAAAGTGCTCCTAAGTTCTAGAAAAGTAGCAAGTCTTAGCCAGTTTGAATAAGAATCGTGGTAGGATAATAAACCTGTACTCAATAGCCTTACCTATATACACTTGGCGCTTTTATTCCTGGAAAGAGGCTGAGCTGCGGACTTCACTGTCTTTAACATGCCCAGTTCTCCCTTACTCAGGAGAAGAATACTATTCCTTGGTGGCTGAACTCCTTGGCTCTCTTTTAGCCAGTCTGGGCTTTAAAACCTGAACTGGAGGCACTATTTAAGGGGGATTTGCCCTCCTATGAAACGGAAAATGCCTGCCATTGTGTCCAGCCTGCATTTGAAGTGGTAGGAGAGCACTAAGCGACTCCGACTGAGGCTGTGCCCCCGTGGCTCGTCTTGTCCCTCTTGTCAGCCTGTAATTAATAACAGATACCCATTTCTGTCACTTGTGATGTTATCATCAGGAGTCTTGTGTTTCAAAGTGAAGAGAAACATGTAAATTAGGGGCAATTTGGGTTCTGAAATGGTCTTTATGGGGTGGAGATTTTAATGTTGTCAAGGGACCAAGACGCCTGGAGTCTGTTGCAGGAAAGCTATTCAGGAAGGCACAGCAGAAGGGGGGTGGGGGAGCTGCAGAGTGGCGTGCACACACATCGTCAAGTTGTGCCAGTCATTCTCCAGTGTGTGAGTCTGTAGTTGTGTACACGTGTGTTCCGTCCCCACCCATGCACCTTCCAGATGGATTGCCCACAACTCACTTCATGCACAGCATGCAGGGCAATGCGTGTACTGGATGGAGATGACGAGAGTCACTGCTGAACACACCAGGTTCCTAGCTAGGAGGTGCTGCCTGAGAGACAAGGTTTCTGCAGTTGGGTTGTAATAGATTTAATCATTTTAAAAGCAAACAAACTTCCCAGCAGGAAATTAATTCCTTTTCTTCCAAAGAAATCAAAAATAAGGCACTCGGTCTTTCAGCTCAGTCACAGAGCTGCAACTGCATCTCATATGTAAGTTCAGCTTGAGGAAGACCAACACTGTAGTGGCTCTTGGGTGGTTTTCCCACTTTCTCCCTCCCTTGTCGGTAGGTCATGAGAGCAAGAAGTGCTAAATATTTCTGTGTGGCTCCAGCGTGACTTCCATTTGGTTGTTTGGGCCCTTCGCCAACAAGTATGCACACAGCAGATGAGATAAAATTCTCGTTCTTCCAGAGTCAGTTGCTCATTTGCGTATATTACATGTGGCCAGTCACAACCGATGGACACGTCACATCATTAGACATCCTGTCTATTTATTTAATGCTTCAGGGCAGTTTTCTATAAGCTGGTGCCCTGCAGATACCTTGGACTGCAACTCCAAGCATTCCTTGCTATTACCCATGTGGGCTGGTACTAACAGAAGATGTAGGTCCAGAACATTGTGAAAGCACCAAACTGGGAAAGGCTACCCTAGAAGGAAAGAGCAAGAGACCACCGCAGAGATGGGTTCAATTTAACTTTTAGGAAAAGTACCAAAGCTCAGTGGCAGAGCACATTGTGGAAGATCTCACGCTTCTCTTCAGCTAAAATGATCAGGCAGCATGCAAGGCCCATCTCTGGGACCACCAGCCATAACAGGTCATCCTTCACCAACTTACCCATTCCAGACCTTTTTAACTTCAGCTCTCATCAGCCCAAGCCAGCATGAGTGAGTATTGCGAATGCTGAGAGCTGTGGTCCAAATCAGTTGGAAGGCACCAACCAGGTTGGGAAAGGCTGGGTTAAATAATACTGAGCTGGGTGGGCCAACAGTGTGCGCTGGCAAAAGACAAGATCCTAACATTCCTCAGTTCCATTTTGACTCTACTTCATATGCAAGGAAATGCTTCCCTTCAGTCCCTTTACTGCCCCTGCACCCCATAACTTCCTGTTGCCAGATGTGCTTGAATTGTAGGTATCCTGTGATATATTCACCCAGTTCTATTGTCACTGTAAGCATTATATCTGTGTCATTAAAAATTACTGAAGCCAGTTTACGGATACACGCAGGCCCACACATATCCACACCAAATGTCTAGCTCTTCTCTTCATGAAATGAGTTCAGGCAGGCTTCACTCATGTTCTTTGATCATTCAATTGGCCCCTTTAAAATATTATAGATAAATGTGTTATCTTCCTCTAAATGAAATTTAAGTTATGTTTAGAAAAGAGTTAACTCTTGAACCCATTATGGTTGCAACCACATCCTCAGGGCTGTTAACCTAGAGCTGAACTTCTAGCTAAAATGGAAGGGGTGGGGGTGGGCGGGAGACAGCCTAACCTCACTCCTTTGCAGGAGTCAGTCGACAACTGTTGCTTTAACTCCTTCTTGGTTATCTTGGTTTCTTTTCAAGGATAGACAGCTATTAAATCTTAACTCCATTCCAATGTGCAGTAGCCTTCAACTTCTCCCCAGCTGCAACACTTTCCCAACATCCCCACTCTCACTTAAGCAAACATGATGACACATTTGAAGGGCTTTAAACAAACTTTATTGTTCAATGTTCCTAGGAGAGCAGAGTTTTTTCTCTTCTCTTTTCTAAAAGAAAAGGCAATAACCTTTCCTTGTCGCTTTATGGAAAGGAGGATCAGCTAGCACTATTAAGGCACAATCCTGTACATGGAAGCAAATGCCTTACCTTTGCATAGACATCTAGAAGACGTAAGAGTAAATCTTTCACATGCTATTCTTTGGCATTTCTTCTCACCTGATTTTGGACCTAGCTACACATAAAGTGTGTGAAATTGATAATATTCCCTCACAATGGTTAAGAAACTCTGCATGTTGGACATACAGATCAGTAAATGCACACCTAAATTGCTTTTGCACAGAATCCCTTTGGCTTTCTGTGTTCCTTCACAAAGAGCGTGTGAGTGAACCCAGGCTTTGGTTTCCTTGATTTTGTGGCTCCTCTCAGATGCAAACCAAAACTTCCATGCGGAAAAATGATCAAGATGCTAATATGTTGGAAGAAATTATAAGTTACCTCAACATGGGAATCATCCTGCAATCACCTTGAACTTTAGCATTCCATTGGAGAAAATGCACCAATTCAACAATTTAGGGTAAAATGAAGCCAGCAGACCCAACTCTTCATCACCCTCCTGACAAAAGCAGCTCCAAAAAGCCAGTGCAACCTCTCTCCTGGGTGACTTTCTCAAGAGCAGGTGCCAGCAATGTGGTTTACTTCTGGGTAATTACCATTAAAGATAATGTGACTTACTTCTGAGTAGATATGACTAAAGACAAGTTTTAATCTTGGGGCCCTTCTTTTCAAGGAAGATAAATTTACATTTCTTTTAGCTCACAGCTTAGCACCCACTGAAAAATATCCGCTAGGAAAAGTACAAGAGCTGTGATATAGCTCATCTGAAAACAGGCAGGACATAATGGCAGGAATGGTGCATGGAGGATGGTTTGGGACCCGACACACCAGTGAGCCAGGCATTACAGTGCCAATAAATATGCTCATCCAGACTCCCCTGGGACTAGTCTGTGAAAATACGGGGCAGCTCTTTGTGCCAACTACATGCTAACCATGCTTCTAGCCTAACTTCCAAGTCAATTTTCTCAGGGCCTTCATTTAAATGTTTGAAAAGTATAAGTCCTGTTGGAGGGGGCACATGCTCTCCTGGAAGACTTTCCCCACAAAAGGAGAAGTCTCCAAGCATGTCCTTCTGGTCCTGCCCACAGCAGCAGTGACCCTGCAAGGGGTGCCCAACATTGCCACGCCTTGCCGATCCCCCCAACAGGGAAACAGTGCTGTTTCCCCAGCGGATCACTAAACTTGAACACTGGGCTGAAAGCAACAGAATGAGATTCAGTAAGGACAAGTGCCAAGTCCTCCACCAAGGAAAAAGAAATCAAATGCATCAATACATGACGGGGAATACGTGGCTCAACAGAACTGAAAAAGAAAAAGATCTCGGAGTAATTGTGGACAACAGGCTAAATATGAGTCAACAATGCAATGCAGCTGCCAAAAGGGCAAATGCTACTTTGGGATGCATTAACAGAAGTATTCCTTCCAAATCACAAGAAGTAGAAGCTCCCTTATATTCCTTACTAGTCAGACCTCATCTGGAATATTATGTCCAGTTCTGGGCACCGAGATTTAAGAAATTAGAAAGGGTCCAGTGGAGGGCAACAAAAATGATCCAGGGCTTGGAAACACTGCCCTATGAGGAGTTTCTGAGGGAACTGGGCATGTTCAGCCTTGAGAGGAGAAGACTGAGGGGCAACTTGACATACTCTATAAGTACGTCAAAGGCTGTTCCAAAGAGCGGAACCAGTTGCCTAGAGAGGTTGAGGATTCTCCTACACTAAAGACATTCAAAGCAAAACTGGACAGTCATCTGAGTGGGATGGTGTATCGTGGTGTCCTGCAACAGCAGGGGGTTGGAGTCAGTGACCTTCATGGCCTCTTCCAACTCTACTATCTATGATTCTATGATTCCTCATGTGCAGTAGAAACCAGATCATTTTTTAGACAGCCATTCACCACCTTTAAGACCCAGGTAAGTCCAACCCTGATAATATTAATAGTCAGGAGAGGTCTGATCCAAAGAACAGGAGGAAAGTCTCAAACGAACAAGAAATGTGTCCCTATCACAAGGATGCACAAGGCTGAAAGTTACCCAAAATGAGTGTAGTGTAGTGGTTAGAATGTTGGATTGGTACTTGGGAGAGCCTAGTTCAAGTCCTCATTCAGCCATGAAACTCACTTTGGACTACTTTCAGACTCTCAGCCTCAGCCTAGACTCTCAGGGTTGTTGTGAGGATAAGATTGAGAGCACAAAGAGAATTATTTAAGACACTTTGAGTTCCTTGCAAGGTTATAAATGCAATGCTATCATCATCATCATTTAACAATCAAAATACCTAGAAGGAATGCTGGGCTCATCCATTTCTTGCTCTGCCAAAACAATGGCATTCTAACCAGAACAGATAAATTATTTTGTTCATGAAATGTAATGCAGAGTAAACATAGGGAGACTCTCAGGGTTCAATCTTACCCTTTTATCCCACAGAAAATAAACTGTTCAGACATAATGAGAGCAGAGAAATAAAATAATTGTGTGCCAGCATCAATGTAACAAAAATAAGCCCTAAGATGGTTTCTCACACCTGTGTCATCATGAGGGTTTCTGCATTTTTGCCACCTATGTTCTAGCTGCCGTGCCAACTCAGCTATTTCATAATCACCAGTTTCTCAAAATACCAGTGTTGCTCTTTGATTAGATTGAGGATGCTTGGGAATGATCCTGATGATGCCCTAGGTCTCCCCATTCCAAGCAAAAAGCAAGACCTTAGCTAAGACTGAAAGAAGGCCTTCAGGAGATGTCAGAAAACTATACAATACTCATTTGTCCATAAGGAAAGCTATTAACATGTGGCCACTACCCCTGCAAGGGCTAAGTGTAGCCAGTAGGTGCAACTTGGCATGTCCAGAAAAGGGATCCATCTTAGTGGTAGCATGAAACAAAGCAGCAGATGAAGGCCAATGTCACTCCATTCCAGAGTGATGTTTCCAACTTGAGTGCATCCAACTCACTAAACTGGACAATTCCCTACTATTCCTTCTATTGCAGTTAGGGAAACTATTGTTACTCCCCAGCCTCTGTTTCTGAAAAGTTGTTTCCATACTCAAGAAGCAGGATAGCTTCGACAAACACTCATAAAGTGGTTTCAAATATTTCAGATTATATATTAGGAAGAACTTCCCAATGGCCCACTGTTTGAAGGGGACCAGATCCAGAAGGAGATGGACTGTCCTTCATTAAATCAAATTTTTAAAGCAAAGATGGAATGGTCATCTATCAGGGCTGCCATAGCAGGGGATTTCTGCAGCAGACAGTTGGACCAGATGTCCAGATGAGGTCTTTTCGAGTCATCATTCTATAGAAGAACCTTTAAGAAGTCAATAAACTGATCCTCCAAACTGTGGAGGGAAGACATGGAGCAGGTATCTGTGTAGGAACAGATAGATTTTGGTAATATCTACTGGGGAAACTGTTCTTATCATGCATCATACAACAAAATTCATAGAACTTTCCAAAAGAAAATGAAGAATTGGTGTTTTAGTGACTTACACTGATACAACTTTAACTTTATTCTGGATGTTGTGTCCATGTGCAATCAAATCTTATGCATGCTTGCTCACAAGCAAGTCCCACAGAGATCAACAGGAACTGTGAGGGGCAAGGAGCCAAAGTATATAACCAATAGGTGGATTGTGCTAAATGCAATTCGGGTGATAGCTCTGTCCAGTATTAAATCTTGCAATCTCACCTGGTGGATTCCTTGTAACCTCAATTTCTTTATCATTCTTAAGAGATTGTATGAACGGGGAAAGAAGCCAAGCTGCCAACAAATCAGCTGCATTAACAAAGATACACGGATCATCCTTTGCTTTGGTCCTGGTATTTTGAAAGCAATAATGTTATGCCTAAAAAGCAAAGCAGCAGGCCACGTGCCCCTCTTCACACAGAGCAGGAGCATGGGAGGTTGGGCAGCGCACACAGAGGGAGGCTGCTGGAACAAGAGGAGCAGTGATAGCTGATGAGATGTGTCACTTCGTACGCAAAGGGAGCAGATGAAAACCATCTGCTTTTCACCAGCTCTTAAAAAAAAGATGGGTGGGGGTGGAATAAGACGGGCTTGGAATGGACTGTTATCTGGATTTACTGAGAGCATCTGACCCACAATGGGGACTTTTTCTTCTGAAATTTATGATTTTATGTCTCATCATGTCATGACATCATCCAGCATGATAAATTTTAAGCAAGATGCATTCACATCTTGCTGGAAGCCAGTAAAAGACATCCTTGCAGCACTGGGTCAGCCCTCCCGACTCCCCCATTTCTGAGACTCACTCAGCACATCTGTCAGAGATAAGCCTGGAGGAAGCTGCCTGCCTCCCAGGCTGCACTGCATCTAAAAGAGCGTGTGTGCTGCATTTGCTGTTGTGTCTGTTTGCTCCACCCTGAATCTAGACTTTTCTTGCAAGGCAGCCAGACAGATTTGGGATCATGCATATGATTTGTATTGTTTTTCTCTTGGCAGCAAAGTGCAACCCTTCTGAGACTGGGAGGGAATCTGAAACACCATTTCTCCATCGCTCACAAAGAACTTGGAATCAGAAGGGCAATGGGGTAAAGCATTTGACACATGTTCTGATTAAAGAAGCCATTCAGGCCAAGATGGGACAATGCAAAGTTCTCAGGAGCCTAGAAACTAAAGACATCTTGACAGTGGCTAACAATGTTTTCTGTAACTTTTCTGAACCTCACACAAAGTTGACAAGTAAAACTGGAAATCATTTATGGAAGAACAATAAATGATGAAGAATTTGGAACACACAATATATGAAGAAGTGGGGAGGAAACTGAAGGCCAGTTTCACTTGACACAGAAAGTTGCCTCTGTGAGATGCCCCATCTCAGTCACTGGGACATGATGTTGCGCCAGTAGACATAGGACTAGGTGAGACCTTGCTGCCTCAGCATTTCTGGAGGGAGTGAAAAAGAGGGAGCTTCTATTACTAGATAACTGTGGCTTATCATCAGTCAAGTCTCCATTCTCTTTTTGGAGTCATGTCCTGGAGCAGCTGGTGATCGCTCAGCTCCAGGCATTCATAGATGAAGCTGATTATCTGCATCCTTTCCAATCTGAGTTCAGGCCCACTTTTGGAATGGAAGCAACTTTGGCTAGCTTGGTGAGGGGGAGTCCATTCCAGTTGGTCCTGCTAGACTTCTCAGCAGCATTTAATATCATCAGGCATAGGATTTATTTATCTATTTATTTATTTTATTAAGACATGGTCTAGAAGGATCCTTCTAGACCATCTGGCAAATATGGGGCTTGGGATCACCATGTTGTGGTAGTTCTGTTCCTATATGGTTGAATGTTCCCATAATGTGGTGCTGAGCAATTATTGCTCAGCCAGTTTGTCTATGAGTTCCCTCAGGGATCTATACTCATATTATCTACTTGACTTCTTAACATTGGCATTAAGTTCATAGAATGCCTATCACCAACAAGTTATTTTCCTGTAATCAATCATCCTTTTGTGGTTCTTGTGTGATAAATTAGCCAACCCCTTTTGGAATACACTTCCTGTGCCTGCAGAAGATACTTATTAACAGCCTTATGAACTTGCAACTGATTACGTTCTCCTTCTGAAATCCTGCTATATGTCAAACCACCAAAAGAGATTAAGTTGGTGGGAATGTGAAACATGGGTCTTTTCCGTGTAGCACCCCAAATGTAGAATTTCCCCCAAAGGAGACTGCACTGGTTTCTATTTAGATTCAGGCTAGCAGCAAAAACATCTTTATTCTTACTAATGTACAGCCATTTGGAGTTAGCAGGCCTGGCTAACATCCAGACACAGGTCATGTGTGTTAGCAAAGCTAGTAGCCTATCCATGCCAATTTCTATCATGTCGTTGTAAAATTATAAGTTTGGATTGTAACAGGAGGAATGCTGAAATTCACTGAAATTCCTATGCATGGTCCAGTCCTGTTCATCATGGTTAGGCTGGTTGACCCAACCTTTTACTTGTTTACTTAGAACTATACCCTGTATTGTTTAGTGGTTCAATACATTTTAATACATTCCACTTCAGCTGATTTTCAAGACAACTGTTTATAATTTTGCAGATACATAGTGCATATTATTGCATCTGCATTGACAAGGGGATACCTTCTGAGAACGTTATATTCACCTACCTGAATGATGAACCTGAAGTACATCAAGTCCATAGATCTGTGGAAAAAACATTATCTGTCATAAGTCACTTGCACTAAGTTCTGTAACTGATCACAGTTATGTTTCACGCTTCCTCAAAAGGTCTCTGGTTGTACAGAGCTACCCCATGGAAGGTGAGAGGCAGACATAGAGTGACTCAGCCCCATGAAAGAGAGGCCCACTTCCCTTGAAGATGTCACACTATGAGTGATGGGATGACATGGAGCTCTTCTAATACGAAAAGCTCTGCTGTATTTACTTTCAGTTTTGTTGCAGCACTGAGGACAGGGCTTTACATGAAGAACATTTCCTTTCCTGCTTTCCTACTACATAGCCCCTCTTTAAAAGCAGAAGCAAAACTGGACAGTCACGATGATGGCTAAAGAAACTGCAAAACAACCCATGAGCAGGCAGTGACCAGAGCACAATAAATGCCTCGTATAAAAAGCTCGTGACTAAGTACTCCTGCCTGCTCAGAGTAAACTAGCATACCAGGAAGGAATTCTAGAATCTTCTCTCTCACATGCTGGTTTTCTACATGAAGGAATATTTGTTTAATAGAGAAGCACTGAATCATGTGAGCTCCCACAAAGGTCAGGGGTGGGAATCACATGATTCAATGATTCTCTATTTAAACAAATATTCCTGCACATAGAAAACCAGCATGTGGGAGAACCAGACCAATGACTTGCTGAAACAGCAACCTTCATGTTGAGCAGGAACAGGGACCTGGGCTTCTGAAACCCCAGACCAAGGGTCCCTCTGCTGTAAAAGAGTGGCCCTCTTTTGGTGGAATTCTAATCTTCCAGTTCAGACTTCCAGTTCTAAAAATGTTTTTTTTTTTCTATCTAAATATTTCCAAGATGGAACTTGGTCCTTGGTGAGCTGAAAAACCTTGAAACCATAGATGGAATTATGCAAAGCAACTATACTTTTCAGTGCCAAGGGAACCCTAGAACTGCAATGAAGCAACTAGGGTGAAGTAACTTTGTGGGAAAGTGAATAGTCTCAAAAAATTAGGGGAAAAATTGTAATTTCCAGAATGGCAGGGGTGTCCTTGTATTTAAGCTTCTGGGTGGAAAGCACGGCACTCCCATCTTTGTGGCTGATTGCCTGAAGAGGAAATATTTGGATGACAAACTTCAAGAGACCCAGTGAACTATTTTAATCCAGTATATAGCTCTGTCACAGATGCAGAACCTGGCCTTTGTTTGCAGAAAGTCCCATATTTGATCTCCAGCTAAAAGGATCTCAGGTAGGTAGGCTGCAAAAGATAAGAGAGTCCAGGGTTAAATTGCAAGTGGCATGAATCAGATGAAGCAGCATTGCATGTCAGTATGAAAGGCTATTTCTGCCTGATCCCATCTGATAGAGATCTCTTAGAAACAAGAGCCTTCCCGCTGCAAGTGTTGGAGGGAATGAGATGGGCTTCTGCAGGCTTTTCCTACATGGCCTCATTTCCATGGCCTCCTTGAGGGAGGAACAAACCCTTTTAGTTCATGCACCAGTTCACAACCTCAGGATTTACAAGACATTATTAAATTTTAGCAGATGAATTACAGCATTATAGATGAACTTCTGCCTAAGCATTTGACCCAAATATAGCATCATAATCAAAGACACAAAGGCTTCTTTTTCCCTTCAAATCTGGCTCACTTCCATCTTGTTCCCAGGTCAATAAACATGGTGAATATAAACACTGAGTTGCTTTTTTTCAGAGTGTGTGGCAGGGGAAATAGCGTAACTACAAAAAAAAAAAAAAAAGTCATCTTCTACTCTCACATCATTAATGGCCACAGAGAAAACAAGTTCATGCAGCTTCCAATCGGTGCTGTAGTAGTAGTAGTTCTGCTGTTGTTGTTTGTTGTTGTCTTATGAATTAGTTTCACATTATAAATTAGTTGCATACCACATAGTAGTAATACTTCTTAGATTACATTACACAGGCTGCTAAAGCAGCAGGGGTGGTATAATACAGCCTGTGTCAAGTCATTAAATTCTCTGCATTCCTTGATTTCCCAGGCTGTGCCAAATGTCAGATTTCTTGCTGCACTAACCCAAGCAAGATCCAGAGTTAGAATTATGTGGCCTTCAGCCAGCTTGGGGCATTTATTCAGCTTTATTCATGGCTGAATAAGGATGATAACCCCAATCTGACATAAACAATCATGATCTTCCTTCACAGAGTGGAGTCTCATTTCATATCTAAACCCCCACCCAGCTTAAGATTGCTTGTGTGACCTAGCAGGAAACTCTTGCTTCTCTTATGAAGCATCATCAACAAATTGCTTTGGATTTTTAGGGACCCCTCTATGACCTTTGATCCTGGCCATGCTGATGGCAAACCAATGAAATCAGTTATCTGGAGAGAGTTGTGGAGTGGTTAAGCACATACATTGCAACAGCTTGGCTGTGAACTCATGCATGAGTTTCTTTTCTTACACAAGGTATTTGTTTCATTGTTGTTGTGTATTTAGGAAGCAGATTCATTTCTTAAATGACTTCATAACTGTAGGTGGAAACACTGCACTATTCCATATTGTCAATAGGTATGAGAAGTTCAGATTGAAATATATATGTACGTTCATATAGAATTTTTCTAAATCAGACCACTGAGGATGGCCACTGGATGAAACATATTTAGTTATTTCAGGCACTGAATGATATGATTGTAACAACTTGATTTTACTCTTCCGTTGCTTAATGACTGCAAGTTTGCAGCCTGTATAGATAAAGTAGCATTACCAGACTTCTTGGATATTATTGCTCTTCCCCAGTTTACTCATCTGAATTGGTTTATTGCTTGCTACTTTGTAGTGCCATGTCAGAAGCAATGCTCAGTGCCTGTATATCTTCAGGATCTGCAGGTAGCAGGAAACTTAAGTCGCATCCCACCCTCATCCAAGCTGTCTCACCAAGCATAGCATTCCTCCATGAATCATCTGTAGCTCTCTATATTTGTCATGCATTAGGGCTGGAACACGACTTACCATGTTGTTCTGGTTTTCCCCTCTAGCAAAAATCTGATGGTCCAGAAAAACACAAATGAATGCTTGAAGTCTTACTTTATTTCAGACCAAATGGTGTTTAATTATTTCAGTATGTGTGTGTGTGGGGGGGGGGTTAGGGGGGAAGTCCTATGAAATAATCACACTGCCAGATTTCAAAACTTTCCAAAAAAAATGGCCCAATAATTCATGATATTGAGATTCTTTGTGTCAAGAGCTGGAGAACAAGATCGCAAAGAGCACAAGGGAAGACTACATTTAAATCTAGTCGCAATATCAAGGCAAGTACCTCTGCTTCAGATTGCTGTTCTCCTTAAGATCCCAGGGTGCCTGTACTGCATTTTCGGCCAATAACCACAGAAGGCTAGAGTGGCCGTGTCTCTTCTTCTCTGGAGGGATGCCAGGGTACTATCTTCTGTTTGGAGGTATTTTCTGTTTGAAAGGCTGTCCTGTCCAAGTGCAACAAAGAACCGTAAGAACAGTTGCCCATCCACACTTAGCTCCTGGGCTAAGCTGGACTGAGGAGGCAGGCACACAGGTCATCTGGTGACAGGCTTCATCCGTAGGGTGAGATGTACTATATTTTGACTTAAATTACAATAATAATTTATAAATTGGCATCTATACATATATAACTTAGCAGATGCCAATTTTATGCAAAAAGGTCTCCTTTTGTGATGTTTTCCTTCTTCTTTTTGGCACTGCATAAATGGCCATTCTGCTGCTTACAGCTGGAAGGATGGTATGATGAGTTCAGTGGTTACCTTATTCTGGGCTTCTTTCCTACAAATGCATTCATGAGGATGGGGTGGCAGGAAAGACAATATATGAAGAAAGCATGGAGAATCTAGTTATATCTGAGCCATTTCATTCATTACATGACTTATTTGGACCGGCACTGCAACTAAATATTGCTTGCAGTGAATGCTGTTTGTTTTTATTGATGATGATGATGATGATGATGATGATGATGATGATGATTGAATAGTATTTTCCACTGGCCTAAAATTCAGCCACTTTGGATTTTGATTCCAAAAGAGAGAGGGTGAAGTAATGCTGCCATTAGAAATGAAATAGGTAGGCAGTGCATTCCTTAAGACTTTCCCCCTTGCGTTCTTTTTTTCAGAAAAGAAACCTTGCATCATAAACCTTTGGTGCAATCAAGGCAAGGGTGGGGAGAACTGTATTTGCCTCTTTTCATTTACTCATTCAGGAAATGCAACTAAGGGACAGCTAATGCACTATATCAGCTACATTTCAAGAAGCTTAAGAAACCGCAAATAAGGCCTGTGGATTTAGACTTCAAGGACTCTGACCAGCTGTGGCCAAAAGGAAACATCTGCAGGGAAAGAACTGCCCATGTACTTTCTGAAATGGTAGTGAAACCCAAGAGTTTCAGAGTGTAGCAGTTCTGCATACCTCATGTAACCCGGCTGGTGCAGCTCTCCAACATAACTGATTTGCACTGCTTCACTGCCATATTTAAACGCTTACTCAGCTCACAGGAAGTACACTTGCATGCATGAGAGAATTGTCGTCATTCCCTCAAAAGAATCAGACTTCAGTTAACCAAGACATGTGAAACCATCACACATTGGAAGGAGGAGTGGAAGTGTAACGAGGAGGAGAAACTACCCTAGAGCCCCATCTCTTCCTCAGGCCATGCTGTCATGGTGTTTATGCCAAAGGCAGGCATGGTGTTGGGGCACATGCCAATGAACACAGCCCACTTTCCACTGTGTTAAAACGTGATCTAGCGTCACACACAAATTCCATTGCAGAAGTGGGAGGAGTGGGGAAAGGGAACTGTGCAGGGAAATGGCCCTTTAAGGGTTGTTCCTTTTTGTTTTGCTTTGCTTTGCTTATGTACAAAGGTTCCCTGGTGTGCAGGAGCAAAGAGTTAGCAAAAAGTAACATACAGTTCCTTCCTGAAAGCCAAAGCAACACCCCCTCTCCCCCACGCTGACCTTTAGAGGACCTCTGAGTAGACATGTATATCACAGTATTTTTGGCTGGTTGTTCCTTGCAGGCCTTCTCCCATGCTGAGTTTTGCAGGAGTACGTGCCATAGGAAGACAGTGTGATTTACCCTGGGTGGATGTGTATGTCAGGGCATTTTTAGCTAGCATTTTTAGCAACATGAGAGGTTTGTGCTATTCAGCAACTCCGACCTCTGAGCATGCATGCTGGCAAAAAGAGAACCCTTCCACATTGCGGCCCCAAGCCCCTCCACTCCCAGTCAGAACAACAGTGCAAGATCAGCACCCAGGGAATGTATGCTGCAGAAAAATGCAACACAGAAACAAGTTGAAACATAGCTGGTGTGAAGAAAACTGGGATATAATAGCAGAAATGGTGCAAAGAAAATGGTTTGGGGTCTCCGTTGTATGACACACGATCAGATATTACATTACCAGAAAAATCCCCAGTGTAGATCTCCTCCACATTTGATGAGAGCCAAACTGGATTGTGTAACAGAAATAAAAGGAGAATTGGCTCCTGTCCCCCTACCTGTATCTCTCTGAATGAGGAAACATCTGGTTTTTCAAAGAAAGTGATCTATAGGTTAATCACATTTTTCATTTTGTTTCCCTTAATTAAGAAACATATACTAAATTCCCTCTCAAATGTACTTGAGCATCCTTAATATTAAGGAAATAATAATCAGACATTAGAAAAGCATATCAGAAATGGGAGGTATTCTTTTAAAAAATAGATACTGTGACCCATAGCATATCCACTCTGTGTTTTATGTTTTATGACTATAACATGCCAGTTCGCATGAACTGTGCTCTCACACCTTCACAGTGTTGAGCAAAATTTACCTGCAATAGGCAGAATGAACCAGAGTCACCTAGAGAGCCGGTCCCTTGCTCCCTCCCTCCCTGTGTGTGTTTGTGTGTGTGTTGGAGGGATGTTGAGAGTGCTGAACTAGGTACCTAGAACATTCAGGTTCTGGTCCACGCTCAGCCATGAAGCTTCCTGGGTGACTTTGGGCCAGTCACTCACTCTCAGCCAAAACCACCTCACAAGTTTGTTGTTGCAAGGATAACACTGAGTTCTATAAGCTGCCTTGTGCTCTTCACAAGAGGAAGGAAGGTGGGGTAGAAATGTACTCCGATAATGATAACCAGGGTCCACAAAGGATGGAACAAGAGATGAAGAGACAACGCGAGCAGCCACTGCTGTTTTAATCTTGCATCTAGGCAGACAATTTTCTTTTCCTTGGGAAGGGGGAAGCTGCGCACAGAAAATGCCAATCTTGAAGCCAGAAAAATTAAAAGAAAAAAAGCAGAGGATATCAAGGCTGTGTAAGACTGCAGCTGTTATGTTGGGCTCAGATAAACATCTAAAGAAGCCCTCAGAGAAAAAGGAACAGTCTTGAAACTAATCTGTCCACAATGGCCACTGTACCTCATTTTTCTAGCAAAATTGTCCCAGGCATCAGAGCAGGGAAAGAAAGGATTATTAATATTATATCAGTTTACAGAAGGTGAAATTTGACCAGTTTTTCTGCCACTTAGCCTTGTTCCCTAGAACAATCTATTTATAGAGAATAATCAAGTGTTTTGAAATGAACTCACCAGCAGAAATAAATAATGAAATAACTGATCAGGCTACTATTAAACATCCTTCACACATACGCTCTTTCTTTCCCTAAAAGAAATGACAAAGCATATATTCAGGAACTTGAAAAACTCCTGCTCCACATTTTACTGTTAAATATAATGGTTGACCCTATACGTAGTACAAAACAGAGGATCCTGTGACTTTTGTATAATGCAAGATAACATTATTTACACCAGGAGTAATGCAGGGGAGGCTTTCGTGGGCCTAGGCCGCCTTGCCCTTACATGGGCCACCCTGACACGGTAAAGGGAGTCAGCGGCTGTGCTGAGAACTACCATGGGGTTGACCAGCTTCTGGGTGCTGAGAAGTTTGTTCACAACCAGTTTCACACCCTCCATCCAGATGGGGAACAACTGGGGGCGACACTCTTGAAAGATGCCCAGGCTGGGAAGCTGGTCACACGTGCCTTCTGGGGTGTGATCTTGTGCTAGGGGAACCAACCCACTGACGGGCGGCATAAAGAACGAGGTGGCACTGATGCCAGGCCAGCCAGCCCTGGCACTGCAGGGGTGGGCTCAGGGAGCTGGCAGCCCGGGCATTGCCCTTGGGGAGAAAGTGGTAGAAGCTGCCACAGCAAGGCAGGAGCACATTTGGAGAGCGCCAGTGACGCCTCCTCCATGAGGTCACATTAGCCACTCTTCACCAGAGTACTCAGGCAAGCCCACTTGAGTGATAGATGGTGTTCTCAAGAGCAGAGGAGAAGAAAGGAAAGAACAGGATGAGGCCAAACAAACCTGCCTGCATCAAACTCCACCTGCTTCCCCCAGTGAGTATCACCCTTAGGGCAGAATCCAGTGCTGCACGTCTGCTAGCCAAGCCAGCAGCGGATTCACATAAGGGAGTTCTCACAACCTGTTGCCTCCCAGAAATGAGCGTTTCGGCTTGTTTGGGGCTTCCACTTGCAGAACAGAATTGGTGGGACCAGCCATGCACATGTGGGCAGCTTCTGATTCTGCTCTGAATTTGCTACTGTGCTGGCTGGAAATGTTCTCTCTCCAACTGGAATTTGCTTTCATTAGAGTTAAGGGAATTAAATATGCTGGCTGATGGTTAGTCATTTGACAGGCCAATTACACTGCAATGGGATACCTCATATTTAAAGTTGGCACTATAGGAGATTTGCTTGATTGCTTGATAAGCATTGCAACTAACCTCCCAGAGATGGCTTCCAACATGATTTGCTGGCCAACCCATCTCGATTAGCACTAGAATTGGTGATGTGCCCTAACAGCTTTGTCTATTAGGTGGTAAAAATATCGTAATGGAGATTATGTTGATTATAAGTGGATGTTCACATCTGCTTTAAAAAATGGAGCTCAGTTCCTAGGTCTGGCTGCGTTAATGCTGGGAACATATTCTGACACAGGGGTTGGCTTGGGAAGATCTGCATATAGGAACTTACCTTGTTTCAATTGTGGAAAAAGCAGGACTCACAGCAAAAGTGATTGCCTTGCACTTGCTTTACAATATTTAATATCTCTTGCTTATCCACTCCTAGACGGTAGATGTAACTCTCTTAGGCAATTTGTAAGCCTTGTATGAACACGCCTTAAGTGCTAAGAACTGAAATATCGAAGCATATAAGGCCTATAGATTACCTAATATCTGCCTCTGCAAGAAATTTACATAGTGTGAACCACCACCCTATCAAGGCGCCAAGAAATTACCATATTCAAATTAGGAATAAAGCAATACCATTATGTGAGTAATGGAACAGGCTGCCAAAAGACAGGGTGGATTATTATTACTTTATTTCTATTACATTGGGCTGGCCATCATTCTGCATCCTCCATATTAAGTCTGAATGGCATTACAAAACTGACTTTAGATATATTAGGCAGTACATCTCCCCCCCAATCGCCAAGGCACTTTAATGTCACTTATGGCTCTTGAGAATCTCAGTATTTAAAACAAGATGGAAATTTGTAGTCCTATTTCCTGGAAAGATTTGTTTGAAAATGAGGCAACAATTGTGATGGTTCACCAAAAAGAGAAAAAATAAACCCCAGAAAGATGCTGTGTTCTGACAAACAAAATCCTATTTTGAAACCTTATTCGTACATGTGTGTCAAGTCTCAAAAGGATCTTAGTGATATCTTCAAACTTAACCCCAATGGTTGAGTCTCTCTATGCCATAAATTCTTGACAGACTGTCACAAGCCAGCTGTACTAAATTAAAAATTCTTCTTGTCCTCTGCACAGCTGTAGCTCTTGCACTGGCAGCAGCTTCCCACTCTGGGCACTTCTCCAGTCCTGCTCTTTTCTCAAGGTAGCAGCTCCTATTTAATAGATTTCTCCCCTCCGTGGAATGCCTCAGATCAAAAGAACTTTTGCACTTGCCCTTCAGCTTCCACTGCTTGTGTTGAGAGACTTTATGATTGAACACCAGTATTGGTAAAGTCTATTTTGTTGTGATTCTCCAAAAGAAAGCAAATTTCATGCAGTGCCTCTGGGAACCAGTCCTTTCATTGCTGAAACTCACTAAATATGAATATGAATTCCCTTACAGAGAATTTTAACTTTTTCTTCTTCCATGAGCATCACCACAAAAATGCAACATTTGTTTAGTCATAGCCATGTTTTTTTCTTTGTTAAACCAATTAAAATAATGTAGTGGTGGTTTGTTCGTGGATGTGCAAAGGAACAATGCCTCTACGTACACAACTTAAGATAAAGTAAATATACTAATAGAGAAATACTACAATGCACCAGTGAACCTGGAAGGGAATGTAGCGTGCATTGCCTTAATTGTGTAGCATGGAGCTAATGCTAATCTTTCCTGCTGTAGAGTAAGTACACACAGCTCCGATTGAAATTTAGCCCAGCAGACACCAGGAGTGGAAGATTCACACACACACCCTATTGGCATTCCAAAGTCCCAGCCTGGCAGACACTTGGACCAGTTCCTATGCTGGACCTACCAGTGGTACAACAGGAAGCTCACAGTTCCTCAAATGAGTGGAAATGCTTGTTTCTGGGACACAGCGGTCACCACAAAAGGGAACCTCATTTCTAAGGAAGTGGTAATTCCAGCTGTATTAGCAGCGGGTCATGCAAGCACAACTGAACGAGCCAACATGCAGCCACAGTACAGGATACTGCCCATGGGGGTTAAGAAAAGCCTCTATCGTTGCCAAGGGCCATTTGGTTCTGTTTTGAACCCCAGTGGGGTTTGGTATGAATTTCTAGAAGTACCTGGAGGAAATGTTTGACTCTCCCCTCCTGGTATGCAGCGCTCCCAGTCCAAATTAGGGCTGTACAGTGACGGTGGAGGAGAAGGGAGAGAGAGGAAGAGAGAGGGAGGCCTCGACGGCACAGTACACAATTAATGTAAGATGTAGTATGACCTCTCTCAGCACCACCCACGCAGCGTACAGGTGGAGGAACTGGCTGGCCTCCACCTTGCCGCTCCCAGCAGTGTCAGGAAGGAACAACCCTATAGCCAATGATCGGCCTCCAAGAGCATCAATAAGGGGCCCGTGGAGCTTACAGTTAAACTCTTCTAGTCCTCTCCTGGTAACAGCTTCCAGATGGGAAAGCTGTACTGTTGCAGTGAAAACAGCAAAGGATCTTGAGGTAGCAAATTGATTATGTATGGCCTCTAGTCTCCCAAAGCCTACATGGTACTCAGTTTGTTAGCCTTTAAGGCACTATAAGACTTTTAGCACACAGAATCATTTAGGCAAGGAAGTCACCGGAATGGCTAGTTTGGGTCATACGAGAAGGTCCATCTCACCTATTACTCTGGCTGGAGCGGGTTACCTTTTGAGTAAATGCAAGGCAGCGAAAGGAGATAAGGGGTGATTGTTTCTTGCTCATTACGTACTTCTACTCTCTAGATATTCTTACCTGCAGCATATTCCTAGCAAAATAAAGGACAAAAAATTGAGGTGGGAGTAGATTAGATTTACACCAAACAAGAGCCTTTCTGCCTGTAGCAACCTCCCTGAAGAAGGCAGTGTGGGAAAGGGAAGTGAGAGGAAGGCCGCACTGGTGCCAACAAACACAGCCTTGGAGCACCTACCAAATATAGCACAACCGTCAGCACAGCAAATGCAAATTCCCACTGTTTATGCAAGCTGACAGAGAGAAGCATCCTGGCATTGGGCGACTAGAACCAGATGGCTCTCAAGCCCGCCCTGGAGGAGTAGCTGGCTTCTTGCCTGCCTTTACCTGCCTTTTCAGCTCAAGAGGAACATGAATGGAAAAACCTGAATTCCCTGTATTATGTTTGAGCCTGATTCGACATGAGGTCATCTAATGGCAGTTCAGAGAGCTTATCATATTGAGGCATTGGCTTACAGTTACCTTCCAAACTTGGCTGCTGGTACTAAAACTTGTACTCTAGCATATCTGGAAGGCAGCAGTTTGGGGAAGGCTGCTTTATATTCTAATGATGCCTACATCACGGGTGGTCAATTTGTGTCCCGACAGATGTTATGGCCTACAATTCCCATTATCCTTTCCCACAGGCTAAGGTGGGTTGGGCTAATGGGAGCTCTGGCAATATATTTTGAGGACTCTTGGTCTGCTTAAGAGGCATGCTGGATTGGTGGGTTTTCACAAACATCATCTGCAAACACGATGCAGACAACCAGTGTGCTATTTTTCATTGTCTCTCAACGTTGGCACAAGATATTTTGTTGCTTGAAGAGAAGAATATGGCCATCATCCGAGACCATTTTCCAGGTGCTCTTGTCAAATTAAGCATGGAGGCAGATTATGAGAGAGAGCCTTTCCATTGTTGGCATCCTTTTAGGGTCATCTGGTGCCTATGCTGTGGTATTTTCATACTCAGGATAAAGCCTTTCCCCAGACATTTAGGATCCATTTTAGCAGACTGCAATCTACACACTGTTTTATTCCTGCTGATTTCTGGTTTTATTATGAGCTGCTATTTTTATCTGGCTTGGTTTGCTTTGACTTGTGTGGCAGGAGGGGTAGTCTATTGTTTATGGCTAGTAGTTTTATGTTTTAATATGTGAACTACCCAGAGAATTTAGAGAAGCTTTCTCTTTCATTGTGGCCAACACCTTAGAACATGGGTCCTCAAACTATGGCCCACGGGCCAGATCCAGCCCGCCATGCCCATTTATCCAGCCCGCCTCAGAGGTTTTGCACTCGCTCAGAGAACACGATCTCCAGGCGAGTCCAAAATCTCTGAGCCGGTGCAGAAACTGAGCAGAGAGAGCTGGCGCATGGCAGCTTTGCAACAGCTCAACTGTGTGTGCGCCGGCTTTCACCCCCCTCCCCCATTGCACACATATACAGAGCGGGAATACGGAGTGGGAAACAGAAGAGAGACGGGTGGAAGAGACGAAGATGGCAGAGGCAAAGACAAAGAAACTAAAAATGTTTGAAAGTAAGTAAAATATAACTTTTAAATTCTATTTTTAATTATGCGAGCTCTGGAGCGGCCAGCCGCCGCCTCACCGAGCCCTGGGGCAGCCAGGAGCACAGCCTTGTCCTCACAAGAAAGCCGCTGCCTCGCTGAGCCGGCCTGTGCCCGCCGCTGCTGCCTTTCAACTCTCCCTCTGTTGAAAAGGTTTGAGGACCCCTGCCTTAGAAAGTCTTGCTACACCATTAAGACACAACTCATACCTTCACATATACCCTCTTTGGGGTGCCAATTGAAGCAGTTGCTTCACCTGCCGCATGATGGGACTGACCCTGCAGCTCCTGATAAATGAGCTAGTGACGAAAAAGGCAGATCTCACCAAATAAAAGTCATATCTTTGCATATTTAGAAAAGACAAGAACATAACCTTATCTGGAGCAGAAATGCCAAATCAAGGTTTTTAGGGTCCCTTGGACAAGATATTTGCAGTGAGTGCTGTTGCTGCTCCTCCTTGCCCATCATTGTCGCCGCTCACTTGCTGAATAAGCAACAAGCCAATGAGGAAGTGCCACTGGCAGCTTCTTCTCTCCAATGCTATTGCCAAGCTGGAGCAAGAGGTAGGTAAACAAGCAGGTTGCCACGGTGAAGAGGAGGTGCACTTCCTGGACCCTGGCTAGGCACAAGCACTTGGCAGGTGCCCAAACATGCCAACTCCTGATGGTGGCCTGTATAACAACCAAGAACATGTGGCCTATTCCTTCCTTCCTTCCTTCCTTCCTTCCTTCCTTCCTTCCTTCCTTCCTTCCTAGAAGAAATAAATTATGAAGTAAAGAATGATTCGTTCTGGAGGGCATCATTTTGATTTATCTCTTTTTTGCATCAGTCATTTATCATCTGATAATGTTTCCAGCAGGACTGGATCCCTCAAGCTGTTTTGTAGGAAACTATATGGTATCTGCTTTAGAATTCTAATTTTGGGAGATCTAAAATTTTGGAATGGGTGAATTTTGCAAGTAATGTGGTACATTTTTATCTTCAGCTCAGCTTTGCTGGACTACAATGAGGAGTGCGGTGCTGTGTTGCTCTCTGCATCCAGCTGAGGGAAGGAGCACTCTAACATGGAAACAAGCAATGGCATTAATCTACAGACACTTACCCTAGAGATACATAAATTCTGTATTCAGTGTGAGAGTGGATATGTGCCCTAGATTTCAAATTTACTTTTGCATTTTGTGGGTACCTGAGAAATAAAAAAAGCTGTGTGTCTCAAAACATTAAACCTTTGAATTCACAATCGTGTGGCCAGCAATGTAGCATTATGCAGTCCTCCATTCAAAGGGCTTTCAGAGCACAGTCTTCTTCTTTCTGAAGGACTGTCCAGTCCAAATCCCATACAGAGATAAAAAAAACCATCAATAGAAAGAGCTGGGCCTTGCAAATTAACATCAGTAATTAGCTTCTGGACAGCAAACTGAGCAAAGCACATGGGTAACCTGTACATAATCTTTTACACTCTGGTGATAAGTACCATAATTGGTTTTGAATTATAATTGCTATTTTAAAAAATCACATCTATAATATACATTAGAGATGACAATCTTATTCAAATAGGTATCTTCATTTGCCCTTTCATTGGTGAAATAAGTCTTCTTCTTTGGTGACTCACAAGTGGCCTCCCTAATCCAAAGTCCAATGCTTATTTAGATACATCCAGAATAAGAACTTTTCATTGCAAATATCAGATTATGTTGGCAGTGAATATGAATTGCACTATCATTACCTACATTAGACATTATTAGCATTTGGTGGAGATAATAATCAATTGTACTTCTGTTCCACATTAATCTGCATTGTTTTCCATCTCATTCAAGTTCTAGCTTTTCCAAATCTTCCTTCAACACTTCTCCACCTCTATTACATCTAATGATTATTTCCTGCTCACTTGTAAATATAATTATGGCCCTTCCTTTCAGTATGTAAAGCATAGGCTTCACATTGTTATCAACTGGCAACAACAACTTATTCAGAGCTTGGACTTTCCTAGCACAAAACTGGTCTGGGGGTTTGTTTGTTTGTTGATTACTTATAGAAGCTCTGATTATGACAAATATTTTTAAAAGCCCTTTGCTTGAACATTCCTAGATAGGGAGTGGTGGATGAATTTTGCTGTGCAGAGATTCTGCATAGACAAAAGCAAAATGTGAAAAATGTTACACCAGCATTGCACCTTGCTACAATTAAAGCATTTGGAACCTTTCATAGCCGGGGTGGGGAGTATGAGGCTCTCCATTGGCTATGCTAGTTAGAACTGATGGGAGTTGCCGTCAAAGGCCACAGGTTGTCCACACCTGTTTTGTAGCATCTTGAAAATGGCATACTGGTACTCCTGTGAGTTTACAACTTCAGAGTCCCGGCTTTGATGTCAGAGCAAGTTTCCAAGGTTGGAGCTGGGACCCCAAAGGCTCCTATGGCTGTCTGAACATAATCCAACATCTGTAGAATTGCACCTTAAAATATGAACGACCTGGTACATGAGTACACTTGTATTTCCTATCCCAATCCTTCCCCCCACCTTTTGTATCAAGTCTCTTAGATTTTAAGCCATTGTTTTACACTGAAAGCTGCACTTTCTTTTAAAGCAGTAAGGTGGTATGTAAATCAAAAAAATAAACAAAAAGTAAGTAAGAGTATTTCCGCTTTGAGGCAAGTTTGACCTCCTATTTCAAAAGTATGTTGATGGATCTCTGTCACATCCCATTTGGATCCTGGTTGCTCATTATCTTTTGAACAAAAGAAAGTAAATCCCATTAACTCAGTGGAGTTACTTTTTCCTTAAACAAATCTGCTCAAGAAAAGCTGGATTCAGAAAAGCTGGACTGCTACAAGATTGGCTTTATAAAAGCCAAGAGAAGACTATTGCAGAGTGCAGGCTAGGAGAGGCAGGGGCTTATGTGTAACGCTATGTAAGCAGATATTTACTTGTGTTATGGAGCTTGCCCTTGTCCTCATCCTCTTCTCAGGAAGGCTAAAGCTGGTTATGAACTGAGGCTAGTGAGGCTTGCTAAAAACAACAAAAAAGCCTTCTTCCGTTGTGTCTAAAACTAAAGACAAATGAAAGAGAGGGGAGTTCAACAATTCAACATGGATTGCAAAAAGATAACAGATGACAGGGAAAAAGCAGAGGTGCTTAACTCCTATTTCAGTTCAGTTTTCTCCCAGAAGAGAAAATACAACCTACCTACAGAGGAGGGAGTACAAGATGAAAGGGCAGGATGGCAGCCTAAGATCAACAGACCAAAAGCCAAGGAGCACTTTGATGAGCTTGATGCATTCATATCTCCAGGACCTAATGAGCTCCCTCCTAGAGTCCTAAAGGAACTGGCAGCAGAACTCTCTGAACCGCAAACTATAATCTTTGAGAAATCTTGGGAAATAGGGGAAGTGCCGAATGACTGGAGAAGAGCTGATGTTCTCAAGGTAAAAGACGAATCAGGGAACTATAGACCAGTCACTCTAACATCAATCCATGGGGAAATACTGGAGCAAGTTATTTTAAAAAATCAGTCTGCAAGCACCTTGTAGAAAAGGAAGTGATAAACAGAAGCCAGCATGGATTTCTTAAGAATAAGTCATGCCAAACTAACCTAATCCCATTTTTTGACTGGGTAAACTCTCAAAAAGACAGCAGTGGACATAATTTACTTAGACTTAGCAAAGCATTCAGTAAAGTTCCTTATGGCACCCTGATAAACAACCTAGCAAAAAGTGTGCTCAACAGGACTACTATTAGGTGGATCTACAACTGGATGCAAAATTGGTCACAGAGAGTGCTCATCAATGGCACCATCTCAAGCTAGAGTGAAGTAATGAGTGGATTGCCACAGGGCTCAGCTCTGGGCCCAGTGCTCTTCAAAATCTTTATCAATGATCTAGATGAGGAAGTCCAGGAAAGGATAATTAAATTTGCAGACAACACAAATCTGGGTGGAATAGCTAACACCCTGGAAGACAACAAGATCCAGGGTGACTTAGACAAGCTAGAACGCTGGGTGGAAAGCAACAGAATGAAATTCAACAGGGACAATTGCCAAGTTCTCCACCTAGGGTAAAAAAAAATCCAAATGCATCAATACAAGATGGGGAATACTTGTCACAACAGCACTGAAAAAGACCTCGAAGTTGTTGTAGACAGCAAGCTAAAAATGAGCCCATATTACAATGCAGCTGCAAAAAGGGCAAATGCTACTTTGGGATGCATAAATTATTATTATTATTATTATTATTATTATATTATTATTATTATAACATTTCTATGCCGCCCCTTGCCGAAACCTCGGGGCGGCTTATAAATAGCAGCATCATTTCCAGAACACAATAAGTAATTATTCCTCTTTACTCTTCACTAGTCAGACCACACCTGGAATACTGCGTTCAGTTCTGGGCACTTAGGTTTTAAAAAGATGCAGAAAAACTAGAAAGGGTTCAGCGGAGGGCAATGAAGATGATCAGGGTCTGAAAACTAAGCCCTGTGGTGAGCGGCTGAAAGACCTGGGCATGTTTAGCCTTGAGAAGAGAAGACTATGAGGGGATATGATAGCACTCTACAAGCACCTTAAAGGCTGTCACAAAGAGGAAGGAAAAGACCTCTTCTCACTCATCCCCAAGTACAAGACATGGAACAACAAACTGAAACTGCAGCACACCCGCTTCAGGCTAGACAGCAGGGAAATCTTCCTCACTGTCAGAGAAATGCAGCAGTGGAACCAGTTGCCAAGACAGGACATGGGCTCTCACTCCCACACTAGAGACATTCAAGGCGAAACTGAACAGTCATCTGAGTGGGATGGTATGACTTGGCATCCTGCACCAGCAGGGAGTTGGACCCAGTGGTCTTTTGGGCCCCTTCCAGCCCTACTGTTCTATGACTCATCCCCACCATAACTCCCTTCGCGCCTTTCAGATCTGCTTCGGAGGGCTCCCCAGACCTCAGAATCGGATTGCAGGGGAGGAGGGCAGCAGAGGAGAGGGAAAAGCTGCGCCGCCAGTGTGTTCCATCCTTCTGGCAAACGGTCAGAGCTTTCATGATATTAGATCAACAACTGATTCATACTTGCATTTAGAATGTGTAAGGCAATTTTTAAAATCACACAAAGTAAGCTTTTGATTTGTGTAAAAGAGGGACAGTCATCGTTGCTGCCTCTGCCGTTGTTTGCATATGCTCTCCTAACTGAAAAGTTGAATTTGCTTTTTTAAAACTAAAAAGATCCAAATAAATGCAAATAAAACCTTGGTTGAAACTGCGTTGACTTTGTTTGACTCAGCAGTTGCCTAATTAACTGGACAGACCTGCTTTGCGAACTGGCTCTGGCAACTGGCAAATCCCACCTACCTACTCACCCACCTCTTCTCCCTGGCATTTTAATTATTGCTGTCAACAGACATGACCACACAGGAAAGGTGGTACTACTTACTCTAAGCATAGCACATCATCATTATATTTTCTTTTCTGTAAAGCCAGAGTCTGCTTTTTATGCATCTGCTAAAGGAGCAGAAGCTTCTGAGCCAGCCAGAAATAGGACATTTTCTTTCATCTGTCTACTGCCAGTGGGTTCAGCCTCTAATGCCCATTTAATGCTAGTGGTGTCAATGCCCAGAATGCCTGATAATCTTTAGATATAAACTAGATGGCTGCATGCAGAGTAGATCCACACCACGTTGAGCTGTACATTTTGTCAAGGAAACATTATGCAATAAGTCGTACATTAACAATGGTTCCTTCCAAGATAAGTGTTCCGTGGGACTTGTCCATAAAGACAGAGAGGTGTTGTGACCCAACTTCAGCAATCTTCTGTTCTGCATAAGATGTTGAGGAAAACAATCTGGAAATCTGAGATAATTCAGGAAAAAGCATGAATGGTGTCCTATTGATAGCTCACTGATCACAAAGATAACATTCTTCTCAGAAATGATATATGAACCAGGCTGCGCTGGGAAGAGAGCCAATTAAAGATACTGTCCACTGCCTCCCAGTGCCTCACCAAAACCAACCCTGTCAGCCCCTCTTGCTCACAGCTGCATGATTCCACATGATCACACACTTGCCATTTCAGATGTAGGGATCCTCCTAACCTTGTGGTTTTGCTGTGACTCGTGCTTGCTGCCTCTCATCTCCCTAAATGAAACTGGGTGGTTCCACCAAGCTTTGCAAATCAAAGAGAAAACTTGTTGTCCTGATCCACTCATTTGTTTTAGGGCATGTTACATCACTCAGTATATTGCTCCAACCCTGACTTGCTCAGTAATTAAAGTTACTGCGGGGTGGGTGGTGTGTGCTTCTCCATACAACTGTAATGTCTGCTGAAGTCCTGAATATTTTGCGACAAGCCTTTTGCAGCACCTGCCTGGGATGTTCTGCTCTTTTTCTATTACAGCTGTATCCCATCTCTCATGACAGATCCAAGTTTACAGAACCATGGAACAGTTTACTACTACAGTTTTCTATTATCTTTATTCAGTAGGACAGATAAGCCTCTGTCTAAAAACAACAAAAGTGACACACTTGACATGTAGTACCTACCTGGGATTCTCCCAGTCCCTTCAGAAAGAGCGCAAGTATTTTGCTTCCACATACATCAGAGATGTGGAAAGATTCATATCTATAATGGGATTTCTGTGCCGCGTGTTTGATGGGACAATCACTCATCAAATATACAACTCAGTAATCCCATTGGACAGATCCCCATTTGAGAATCCCAGAAAGACAGTCTATGGTTTTAGAATGCCTTACAGAACTTCTGGGTTTAATTCTGCTTTTTTTTAAACAGAACTAAGTTCTTCTAGAGCCAGCAACACCCATCTTCTGAGTGGGGGTAAGTCTTTATGCTGCCTCCCATGACTGTATGGAATTGCCTCGTCCCCTGCGCTACTACAATTACTAGGGCATCCACTAATGCAAAGTATTCCATTCTTCTCAGGCAATCGGGTGCAGAACTTCTTCCAACCCAAGGGCCAAATCCTATTTTGGAAAAGCCAGAGGTGGCTGGTGACACCAGTGTCAGTGGGGTGGAGTATCCTTTCTGGGTTTTGGTCTGGACCTTTAAAAGAGCTAGCCATAGCGCTGACCTCATGCTTTAGAAGTGAGACTCAGGACCACACAAAGCTCCTTAAAAGTTCAGAATGGAACCTGAAGGGGAAGCAGTGCCTCAGAGACATTGGAGCCAACCTCCTCCACTGGTCAAGCTCTTTCCTTGCTAGACAGGGCCAAAAGCAAAAGGGGTGGGCCAAAGCACCAAAAAAAAAAAAAAAAAAAGCCTACTTTTTAAGCTTTAAGCTCTTTCTACCAGTAACCAAGTCTTGGGGGACTCATTTCGATTTTTAGAATGGATAAAGACATACAAATGCCAGACATACAAATGGAACCTCCAAAGCATCGGTGGTTGGGAGAGAGGAGGCATAGCCATCTGGGGACCCTGAAGAGATAAATGTCACTCCCAGGTGGGCCAGATGTGGTCCTCGGGATTGGGATGCTGCACCTCTGATCTGCAGTGATTGTCCCGTTTTACCTTTACCACCATGTGAGGAAGGGTAGGCAAAAAGAGTGAAGCTGGCTTCCTGTTGGTGCAGTCATCCAGACCCAGTTTTTCCTTCTCTCTTGGGTTCTGTTCCTTTTCTGCTACACCTCACTGCTTTAGTTTCATGCTACTGGAGACTTTTTCAGAGGCATGATAATCAATGCATAGATGAATATGGTATCAAACAGGTGGAAATGGAATGGATAAGGACTTCATTCATCCACTCATTTTCTGTGCTATTCTATATCTGGCATGCTCTTGGATCAGAGCTGGTCCTGCCTCCCGGTCTCCCACTTTCATCATTTTCCCTTCCAATGCAAGTGCTAAGAAGCACGGGGGGGGGGGGGACACACAAAGCAGCCAGGCCTGCATCTGTAGAAGTGGGCCAGTTTTCGTTTGTTATGCAGGAATCTACAGAGGTTTGTCATAGTAATGAGCTAGACGTTACAGTCATGATGGCCTTCCTGCTTCAGGCAGAATTGCAGGTAGAGAGACACATCTTAGCAGCAGCAGCCAGGAGGTTCTCTGTTGTGTAACAAGGCTAGGACAGAATTGCTTGCATCTTTGGCTGCTTGCAACTTGCACTGATATCATGGTGCACATCTCAATCACCTCTACTCAGCAGACTCTGGCCCGCATAGACTAAAGGGCAATGAAGACCGTGAGTGTCAGTTCTCAGTTCTTGGCAACAGCTGCCAGTCAGAGGTGAGAACTGAAGAAAGTTGTGACTTTCCACTCTTGCAGGTTTATCTAAGCTAATAAGCAACAGGCTGGATTTTTAAGCTAACCAGTATGTCCATGCTGCAAAATTTGTGGGGGGATTCGTCTTCCAAAATCACTCTGAAAGGGAGGACTGTGCTGCCTGAGTTCTCCATTCTCTTCCTTCTCGCTACAGCTGCTTCAGAAAGGAAGGGAGAGTTCAGCCTCCCCTGCCCCAAAGGCAGCTGCAGAGGTAGGATTGGGGCTCCTCCCAGAGTGGACATGTCAGTCCGGATATTTCTCAAGCAGCAGAATGTAAGTGCACATGCTCAGTGCATCCAATTCCTTGCTGGAATTGTATTTGATAAAGAGATGGGACTCCCCATACACCCCCTCAATGCAGGATTGTTCTCTGTATTTCAGAGGTTCTGCGTGGTCCTCTTTTGCCTGTTCACATGTCTGGTGCATTTGCCCAATAGGGACCCAGTTTATTAATAGGCTAGTTGAACATTATTTTGCTCATTTTTTCGCACAGACATTCCCATCCCTAATATTAGAGCAGAGTTGCTCTAATATTAGTCTAGCTGAACTTTCATGCATTTCAATGGGCCTACTCTAAGTAGGACAAACATTGGATTCAACCTATAGGCTTCTGGCAACATGTACTATCTGGGTTTTTTGGCTACTGCACCGGGATTTTTCCTGTAATTATGTTCACACAATTTCAACGGCATTTCAAAATATTTTTTGAAGAAAGCCTGGATCCTGTCAAATTAAACATAGCACTAAACCAGGCTTTCATTTTCATGGCCTGAACCTCCATTACTGCCCCAGTATTTTTGCTTAATGGGTAGAATGGGCACCTTTTTAAGTACCCTTGGTCCAACGCCAATTTTATGCTCACCTAGAAATAAACCCCACTGACTTCAATGGGATTTACTTCTGATCAGCAGACCTATATAGATTTGCGTTGCAATACATTAAGCATGTGCTGCCTTTCTGATCATGCCCCTCGCCCAAAATGGCTCCCTAATTTCTGCCTGTTGGGGGCTATTTAAAGCATGGGAGAAGAGGCAATAAAAATGGCAGCAATCCTAGGAATTATCCTCTGAAATGGATGGATGGATAGATGGATGCTACTATGCA
Organism: Varanus komodoensis; assembly: GCF_004798865.1. Lineage (NCBI taxonomy): Eukaryota > Metazoa > Chordata > Lepidosauria > Squamata > Varanidae > Varanus > Varanus komodoensis. The sequence goes on along the minus strand of NW_025336479.1, from coordinate 6,876,584 downwards.
AAGTAAATTCCAAGGTTGTACTTGTTGGCAACATCAGGTTACCCAATTTTAAGAATCCAGATTTTCTTTGAGGCAAAAGTCATGGTAGTGAATGTTCTGTAAATCGGCAGATCCTTCAGCTCTCTTGCTTTAACAACCTTATTCCTTCAGCACTTTACACAGCAGTGATTGACTATGGCTACTTAAAAAGAGACATCTGGCAAGATGAACCACACTGAGTTGATATTCAACTCTACAAAAAAATCGGGACGCTCCCCATCCATCCTGTTCTTAAGCCTTTTCCTGGTAGCAACCTTATTCCTACCAGAAACTTTACAAGAAAATTACAGAATACTAAACTCTTTGCAGAAATGCCTAGCAGTCCCTTTAGGAAAAGGTCAGAACATCTCTTAAAATTGTACGAGCTGTTTACAGTACGTGTGTCCACATTTATATCCAATTTTCTAATAACTACAGTAGTAGCTACAGCACACAAAAACAAACTCATAATGACATGTTGTAAAATGTTTTTGCCACACCCTTACTCTTCCCGCTCAGGGTGTGCCCAAGCAAGCACGCCAGTCCAGGCAATCCATTCCTCTCCAGATTCCTAATTGGAGAACTAATGAACTAAGGAGGAGGTTCTTCCTCTGAAGGGTTTGTGCAGCAGGAGCCATGTTGAATTCATTCTTCCTGCCAAGCTGCATTCTTCTTTGTTCATAGGCCATCCAAGTCAGAACAGTCGAACAGTTGCCTTTGCTTTGTCTTTGGGGAAATCACACTGTTGTAAAGGAACCTGAGGAATGCAGTTGTATGCATTCTATGCTCCCCCTTCACCCCAAATAGGATGTGTGTAGGATCAGTCTGCCCAGTCACACTGTCCTATTATAAATGGATAACCACAGTTCATCTCCAGTCAAGCACAAGTCTACAACACTGGAACACAGAGAGCAGCTGTGGACTGAAGCAGGCCATTGGTGCACTTAGCCCAGGAGGGTCCACTCTGACAGGCCTGTTACTGGCACAGTCTTGGGTCTTCTGCATGTCAAGCACGTGATATGCACTACCATCAGGCAACAACTCCTCCTATTAAGCAACCAGCTGATGAAGCACGAGCACTAACCAAGCCATTTGCAGGTCATGCTAGCAGGCATTCCCATAATGCAGCAGCAGGTCTTCCTCCTCCTCCAACATTCCCCCTGCAAACTGTCAGGGAGCCGAGTCTAGAACAGTGATGCCTACTATTAATGTGGTTGCCTTAGATTCCGTACTTTGAAGTGGATATTCAAATGAACAGCATCTTAATAATGTGTGTGTGTTTAAAAAAATCCATCAAATTCAAATTTCACAAAAGTGTAGTACATGTGAAAGATGTCCTCATTTTTAAAGCCTTAGGTTCAAAAATGTTGGCAAATTTGAAAATTCTGCAAAAAAAAATCTGTTTGACTTCCTGTATAGAACAAATAGAGAAGTTACAAAGCCTGTTTTGAATCCCTCTTAAGTTAGAGGGAGATTGAACACCATGACTGACAACTCATCCCCATTATCCTACATTTTTCAGTGATCCAAATCAGCACTTCTTATAAAAACGCAAGCTAAGACATGTGCTTGTTACCAAGCCAAATACGTAGGTAGGAGATACTGGGAATTAGAAATCACACTGTCTAAAGACAGGGTGTAGCATCACTGTCCATCCAGTATGGCCCAAGATCAAGTCCATGATACTCCCTCTAAGGAAAAGGAGGGAAACAGGCTGTGCATTAAATTGCTGTTGTCAGTTCCTCCCTCACACAGCCTGTAATTTTTGCATGTGCACCTGCCAGTGTTGTGATAATAGGCATATAGCAACGCATGTCAGCAATTTTAAAAGCTTCCCACACAAAAGAGAACTTGCCGAGTGGCAAAGCACAAGATACAAGGGAGGACAAAGACCTCAGGGATGCTGCTGGCCGCAGGTATGCAGCAGGCAGTTGAGCGTGGAGTTGGCAATGTCAGTAGGAAAGACGAATGCCAGTCAAGGCTTAGAAGATCCAGAATGGGGTCACGGTCCTTCAAGGGCCATCAATATACTCAGGATGGGCTGGAGTGTAGTGCAGAGGAGTGAAGTAACAACTTTGGGAAAGAGGTACATATTTGGGAAAAGTGTTCCTTTAAAAAGGCCAGGAATGTAATTGAGCTGGAGGCAAGTTCCATACAGAAATATTTATTTGGAAAGTATGGCAAGTGATTTAAAATAGCAGCCGGAGCAAAGAAGAGATCCGACACTGCGAGTGCATCTGATGAAGTGTGTTACAGTCCTCCAAAGCACGTGCCAGAATCAATGTGCTCGTCCTTAAGATGCCACAAGACTCGGGGTGGGTTCACACAACATGGTAAGCAGCCCTGTGCCGTTTCCACAGCCAGATGATCAGGTGTTTATCCAGGCTGCCCTCCTTGCTCCATCCTCCTGGCCTTGCCACACACCCCAGCAGCCCCCATGAGCAAAGCCCCCCTCCTTTACCCTTGCCTATGGACTGCAGCGGCTGCCTCCTCCTCCTGCCTCCTCCTCCGGACTGGTTTGCTGCAGCCCTGAGGCAGGTTCTCCCTTCCCAGTCCCAAGTGTACCTGCAGGTCAGCAGCACTTCCCAGTCTCTACAGCCCCCACAGAGATTTTTATCAAATGAAAATAAACTATTTTGTCATGATTGCCCCCTTGCCCTCTGTGTTTTGCAGTGTTTCCATTTCCAAAAGTCGCCAGGGGGATAGACACATCATTTGGCCAACGGGAATAATGTGGGCAATGATGGGTCTGTTGCTAAGGAGCTGAGGGCCACAGAGATCAAGGCCAGAAGGAGCAATTTTCACAGCCACTCTTGCTAAGGGACTTATGGTGCTTCCACCCCTACAATGGTAAAATGGTGGTGCAGGGTATGGATTACTGAAAAAGCCACAGTGAAGCAGGGAGATCTTAAAACAAACTGATTTTCCCCATGGTTTCAGACAACTAATCCTGCCATGTAGAAACTCTGGGACCGAGTCTGTACAACACAGCCGACCCACAATGGTAAGTTTTCCCCATGGCTCCTCATGTTGTGCAAACCTGTCCCCTCTGCTGTTTCATTGTAATAGGTAACATGGTTACCCTCTGGACATAGTAAGAACTCCTTTCCTTTGCCCACATCTTCAGCAGCACCAGATCTATCTTAATTATCTGCATTATCACTGAACGTTGACAGGTTGCTTATTTGCCTCTGAGAGTTTGGGGTTCTTTTTGTGTGTTATGATGGATAGTTTAAATTACATGTTGCAAGCAATCTTGGAGACCTACATCTGGTTGATAAACGCAGCTTAAATACATAGATAATTAATTCACAATTCTAGCAGAATCTGTTCTACCTACTTTTGTGAAATTGCTCCCTGCACAATATAACATGGCACTTTAGAGGGATCCAAGATTACACAGCCCCATAAGGTCTTGACTATGCTAGTTCCAGGGCTTTAACTGCCACCTTGGAAGCCACACTGCTTCCTCTGGAAAGCACACTAGCAATGCTCCTTCTCCAGTCAATATAACACAAATAAAGAATTACAGCACATATGCACACTACAGTGTGTTGGTATCGGAAGATTCTGAGAAGCCTTCTCAGATCAGTCGTTACTTATGCTTTTATAGTTACTGAAGTGGTCAGACAGAAATAGCCAAAAGATTTTGGGCTGGTTCACATCGCAATTACACCTGAGGATCAGGCATTACGTGGCTTGCTATAGCATGTTCCCCTAGTCATCCGCCTTCCCCGCTATGGCACATAGCCCATGGGCCATTGCAGTACAACCCCACTCCTATCTTCATCTCTAGAGAGGAAACATATTTCATTTTCTGTCACTTGGAAGTGCACAAATTCACCTGCCGGCTTTTTACATTCTTTAGCAGTACAGATCAGTATCCCCTCTGTACAGCTTGAAATGCCTCTAGTCAATGTTATTCTCTCATGCTTTATGTCTTCAACTGACAACTTTGCTTGTCAGTCCCTTCCTCTACTTTAGTGCTCCCCTTGACCCTGAACTCTGAAAGTTGCTGCAGGACCATGAACTTACTGCAGCAGTTTGGGTGATCTTATCATGAAAATGGGTTAATTTGTGTGCGCACACTTCTGAAGGACAGTACAAAACACACATTCCTTGTGTAACTACACATTCCACTTTGACACTTGGCAGCTTTCAGTGCTTGCTGTCAAGGGATGTGTCAAAGCAGAATAGGTAACTTACAAGAAAACTGACAACTGTACTATTATGGACTATAAATCACAGACAGGTGAATCTATATAATTGCACACCTGCAATGAACCAAACCAGGATAGAAAAAAACATTATGAATGCATTTGCATACTTCTGAAGCATCAAAAATGATAACTTACAAGTGAGTCACAGTCCTTCCGAAGTACCATTTTGATATTGTTGGGGAGCAGCATAGTCTTTTTGGCAGGTGGCTCTGTGGCTCATGCCGAGAAGCTGCTGACCACACACTGGCTGGTTTTGGATGTCAGATGAGCCACCTGGAGAGCAAGCAACTCTCAGCTGCCAAACAAGAAGTCATGTGTTCTCAGGGTGTCCGTTGCATCGTTCAGCCATGATGAATTGTCCATGCCAGCCTCAACTGCATTCACAGATCACAGTAGAAAAGACTGTGTCGTTCTCACAATGCATAGATTTTTTTCACCAACCTTACTGGTCAGACAATCACATGGGTCCCTGAGCAACACAGTCCCCCCCACCCCACCCCACACACACACACTATTGCTTCCTATGGACCTCAGCAGACTTGTCTTCACTGGTCCATTAAGGTTTTGAGTAACATTCTCCATCTTCTCCCTTCCAAGTCTGCCTGCATCTTTGCAATGCTTTGTACTTTGTAGTCACTCGAGACCCCAAAGGACTTTTTAAATAAAATATAACATTTGTGCTGCAATTCCCCCTTCTCCCTCCAAAAGTAAACAGGGAAACGGACACATCATCTGATCAACAGGAATAAAGCAGGTGATGTTGTGTGTATTGCTAGGAAGCCGAGTATAGTAGAGAATGGACAGCTAGGCAACCACTTCTACAGCTGGGCTTTCCACAGGACTATGGTGTTCCCATATGAACAATGGTAAATTGAGATCTTGGTCCAGATGACCAGAGATGACACAGTAATGCATGGAAACGTTAGAAAAGACCATTGATTCCCTCTGTGGATTCAGGGAACTAAAGGCACCAAACAGAAATGCCACAACTGGGTCCAGATGACACAACAGACCAACAAGAATAAGAAATCTCCATGGCTCTCATGATGTGTGAACCTGGCCATCAGGGTAAGACACATGGACACAAACTCACCAGTGGTTTATCATATCATGCAAACCCACAACTACCAGACAAGAGCTGGTGTAGGCACCCCATTCTATCACACTGAGCTGCATTCCAATGGTTTAAACTCTCTTGGTTATTTGTGTAAATTTAGAAGATGTAAATGGAGGGGAAATTTCCAAAATTCTCACAGCACGGCAGAAAAACAGAACATTTTCTCTCAATTGCCCACCCCTTGCCCTAGCAGTAATTCCACCCAACACACTGGGGTGCCATTTGCTTTGCCTCATGTAGCTTCCTTCTAAGGAGAAGGTGGGAGCGGGAGGCAATACTAACCGAAGATTAGAAAGTTGGGGAAGAGAGAAAGGTTGGTGTTGTGTGGCCAGATGTAAGCAGTGATATACCTGTGCAGGTGAGGTAACCTAGGACTCCATGTGAACAATGGAATTTCATTTTATTAACTTGTGTGACACACTGCAATGGCAGTTCAAGGCTAGTAATGGGATATTGAAAATGTCACAACTAGGCACAAGAAGCCAAGACACTGAACCCCCATCTACAAGCTGTCTCCTCAAGCCAAATATACTCAGACTAAGAATATGACCAATATCCATGGGAAGGTGAATTCTGTAAAAGTGGAGCAACTAACTGAGAGTATTTTTCACATGCCCCCCCTCCCCCCCCAGCAACCAGGAGGGCCTTCTCTGCTATGCTGAGGAATGTTTTGTGGCAAATACAGAGGTGGCCCCTCAAGTTTGCTGAGCATTCTAAGAAGCCACTGTCTGAGACTAGGACCTTGCCTTATACCTGTAAGGAATTAGGGTTGACCCTGGAGCATGTATGAAAACTGTGCAGAAATAAACAGAACCAGAAGGTTAAAGTAGTTTCATCACAATCCTGACACTGGCACCTGCACATTCGGAACCATGTGCCTTAAACTGTGGGAGACAAAACCCTATGGAAGTCATGATAACATTAGCTCAAGTCCAGGAACATTTTATTTCTCTGGAATGGAAACAACTCACCAGCCTGAGAAAAAACTGCAGGTGGCAATTGTACATTCTCTCTCTCTCTCTCTTTCTCTCTCTGTTTTGTTTTTTTTAAGGAAAGCAAGTGTTTGGTTTCATAAATTTCTGTCATAAGAAACAATTTCAAAAATTTGTACACCAAGCTTTTTACAAAGCATCAATGTTAAGAAGGTTTCACCGGCTTCTACCACGCTGTTGTCCATTTATACCATGCAAAATGCTACATCTGCTTAACACATTTTAAAACATTAGTATTACAAAGATACAAAGGTTCATCAGTTGCCTGATATTTTTAAGACATGAAGATTGTGATGCATTTCTTTTTAATTGTTCCCCACCCCCTAAGGAAGTTACAAAAATAATTTAGTTCACATGGACAAGGTGTGGGATTCCATTCCAGCCTTAGATCCTTAACTCGTACCTTAGATACTTCTGCTAGTGTGACACTGGCCACAAGGACTGGCGTGTGTGGTTCCTGTACTGGTAAGATCACAGAGTTAGAAGGTACCTCAAGGGTTCCTGAGTCTAGTCTCTGGTAGCAACAGGAGTCCCTAGACTTAAACCCTGCCTGATAGAAGCTAATCCAGTCTCCTCTGATGAATCTCCAAAGTAGAAAAATCTTTCATTCTGGCATCAGGTTGTTCCACTCTCTGTTATTAGTTCCACTTAGATCAAGGCATCTGCAGCAACTAAAAATTATTTCTGGCTGAGTGATCTACCGATGAAGAATGCAGTTTCAGTCTGGGCCGATTTCACATGGATTCATCCCTTTGTCCTTGGCCTCTTTATACATCCTTTGGAAGTCTTTGAAACGAGGAGCACAGCCTAGCCTGGCCTCCCCAAAGTGCATGCGGCCTGTGAAGAGGAACTCTCCTTCCCCTGGTTTCACCCCACACTGGAGAAGGGTCTTGATCGGTCCGTGCCAGTTACCATTCTCCTCTGCCGGTTTGAAGTTCTTTGTCTTCTGCCTGTAGATTCTATTCGCGCTCACTTCAATGATGGAATCTTGCTCTTCTTCCTTATTAATTACATTTTGGATCGTACCTCTGACAACTGGTGGGGGAAAACATATATACAATTAGATTGAGGGATTATAAAGGCATATACTTTCATGGTACACACAGACACGAAGTGCAATTTTAATGTCAATGGATTCCTTGATAATGAATATTTAGGGCTGCTGATTCAATGTCATTTCAGAAGAAGAAAATAATGGCAACCTAGATTCTAAAATTCAACAGGAATTGAATTCTCATTGTATGTTTTGATTATTTTCATTGTATTTTTTTTTTTTTTTTTGGTTTTGGTTTTTTTTCCAATTTGTATCCTGCCTTTTTCCTACAAAGGGCTCAAGGCAGCTTACATCATTCTCCTCCTCCATCTTATCCCCACAACAACAACCCTGTGAGGTAGGTTGGCCTGAGAGGCTGTGACTGGCCCAAAGTCACGCAGTTGGCTCCATGGCCGAGTGGGGACTCAAACCCGGATCGCCTGAGTCCCAGTCCCATGCTCTTAACCACTGCACCACACTGGCTCTCAGTATGTTACTGAACTGTTGTAAGATTTCTATGTGTTTAGGATTTGATTTATGATATGATGCCAAACTTGTCTTTTAATAAGTTGCTTGTGATACAGCATCAAAATATATCAAACATAGCAAATGTTTTGCAGTGCTTAAATAAATAGCTCTATTAGCTTTTTTTCAGGTTTATCTCATTGTTTTTGGCCAGTGACATCCTGGGTCACAATGAAGAGCAATCACTTTTTTAAATGATCAAAGCCCACAGTGTCATTTCATAATCAGAATTTAGAGTAGTCTATTTTAAACTCAGATCCCAAAACAAAGCAAACCAAAACATGAACTTAAATTATGAACTAACTTCATGAGTTTCAGAAGAAGTAAGCTGCAGAAGATGCATCATGATCACCATTTTTAATAACCTAATGAATTGTTCGGGAATTTTTCTGGCCCTTTTTAGAACCTAGAAATCCCGTGGCCACATAAGACAAGTACATAGGTGAGGTTGGTCTGTCGTTATGGGTAGTTCAAATTACTTTCCCCATACAACTCAGAACTAGCGTAAGAACGAGATACATACTGAGAATATATATATATATATATATATATATATATATATTAATTTTCACCCAGTAGGGTTACCATGGCAACTCATGGATTATTCATATATACTAATGGAAGTTTATCTGCTAAAACCCTATAATTATAACCTTATTGTTTATGAAACATGGGAGCTCTAGTCCTCCGTATATTTGGTCCTCAACTGTACTCCCAATTACTGAAGGCTTCTTCCTGCTACAAAAAAACTACAAAATGGATTTCCTTCTTTTGCATAGCACTAGGAATTCATTCTACAAAAGGAACATCAAATAGAGTAAGCATTGTCAATATAATTAGATGCCCACACCAAATCTCAGAAGTGACATTTTGATCACATTCTATTAATGGCTCAGTAATACTTAACTTGAATTCCATGGCACTCTGCCACAGAGAAACACTCACAGCAAGTCAGCACCTGTCTGGATAACATTTTCCATCAATACAAACCTAGTCCAATCCCACTGCAATTACTGTATGTTGTGTCCTCTTGCCCATTATGTTCACAATAACAGTAGACTGTATTTATATCTGTAGCAAATGTCCAAGATCAGACATGCCCAGCTGTTTCATTACAACATTTACTTGACATTCCAAGCGTGGGAAAATTGCTTTAATGCTGTTTAACCATCACGGAGAGGTAAACAGTTACCCCACAAGTGACACTGGGCAAAGCCACTTGTCTCTTTGGGGGAGGCAGAACAGAAAAGGGTACCTTTTATTTCCTTAGCTATAAGTGGGTTTTGTTTTGTAAGTTTGAAAATGTCAGACTTCCACTCTTTCTGGCAAAAGATGTTCAGAGCAAAATAAAATTAAAGAGCTCACAGGACCCTGCTTGCTCTTTCACTTTGAACCCAATTAGGATCACGTCCACCCATGGCTCTATAGGACAACTCCAGTAGATGCATAAAGAACTGAGGCTTTTTAATGGCTCATGGCTCAAAGATAATTGTCTGAATGGCTTTCCACTTTTCTGAATCCAGTTTTTAGCCCACACAGTAGTCTTCCATGATGTGGAAAGGTAATCTTAATGTGGAACTAGCCTGTGATCAATAGCTCAGTTTGGTAAATCAATTTAAATTGCAACAGCAGAAGGATCAAAAATTTACCCTACTCCTAACAAAGCATCCATCTCATACTTCATTGTACTTTGTGCACATATCCTCTATGTTCTTCTCAAACACAAAGTCTTATAGGGTGGTAAAAACTTTACTCAACCTGCACAATAGTGGGATTATATGTACAACTCCCCCCCCCTTTAAAAACAACAACAACTTTAGATGAAGACAGGCTTTTTTGAATTGAGGCTTTGCTCAAGGGTCTATTTAGGAACATCAAGAGGATAATTCCTTACTGCTTGCCCTTAAAAACCTTTGAACTTCTACCTCTATTATTGCCGCCTGCCTCTCTTTGTCCATTGGAAAAAAGAGTTGTCAAATACAATGGCTTTAATTGAAGCTCTTCAGAGCTAAAACCCATAAAGACTTTTCCTCCCTTGTTCCCTTTGTACTTCTGGACACACTTTGTTTACTCCAAAACGGGGAGAAAAGGACTCCCTTGTTTGTTGCAATCTGGGCCTTTCAGTTTGTTCACTGTTTACTGAAGTTTCTGCAGGCCAAATCTAGCAGATTATAATAAAAGGGGAAGAACGGAGTTTTACAGAGTGACAGAGTACACAGCAGTAGCAGAGAACTTACCAAAGTCACTAGTGCAGACAGCCAACAGCACTTCTGTGTCACTGCAAGGTCGACAGGGAGCTGCGGAAGAAGAATGACATTTCAGTGTCGCACCAATGTAAATGACACATACATTTTTACCCAGAAAGGCACATGCCCCACTTTAAGGGTTAAAGCTGAAAACTGCTGAAAACTGTAGGAAGATAGCAAGTTCACATGCTCAGACTGGCATTCTCCAAAAAGGCTTTCCATCCTTTACATGCTGAACATACAACTGTAATCTTCGTATTTCTTCACACATATGTGGATACAAACTTACATGGGAGAAAACCCACTGAAAACGTGAAAAATCAACCCTTAATTACTGTGGTGACTTTTTGGATCAAACACAAATGCCCTGTAAAACAGTTTAGAAAATGAAGCTATAGTCTATTTTAAAAATCCACATAGAGGAGTCCTGTGTAGTTGGGCTGATTCATTAGTCTAAAAAATGGATTGAAGCATGTTACAAGAAACAAGAGTCAAAACATGTGTTGGAGGACAGGAAGATCAAGTGGAAACTCAAGGCCAGATCTGTTACAATTACAAGAACTGGGCTGGCTGGAAACAGTAGAGAGACCTTAGGCTAATCTAATCAAAGCAAGAATGTAGCTGTTCTTTGTACTGGGCCAGCTACTTCTGCTGAGAAGGTAGTGCTGTTAGAAGTGCAGATGTTTCCATAATACCCCATTCAGTTAAGGAATTTATTTTCTCTCAGAGGTCTGCCCTATCTAGCAACATGCTAATTAAATCTAACCACTGAAGAGCCAGCCTTTGGGAGTGGGTGCGGGGGAGAAGAGATCACAACTTTCTTTCTCATACCAACCATCCTTTCTGAAACTGAAAATCCATTAAATGTGCCAAGCACCTAATGCTAATCTCAGTGGTGCCTACAATAAGGGAGAAATATTAAAGCCCTTAGTGGGGAGTGAGAGAACTGGAAAACTCATAATATATACCCCTAGTCCCCACATCACAAACTACAGCATTTACTTTAAAAAAATGTGCAAGCAGCCAATTCACTGAATACAGCAGTAGCAGCTTCTATGGACTCATTTTATCCTGTGAGTTGCTAAGCTAACTCAAGGGGCTCTTACAAGGATGACCTTTCACTCCAGAGAGTAACATCTGTCTAGAGACCAGTGCAGAAAACCCTTAACGGCTTAGCTGGTGTCTACAGTAGTTTATGTTTGCTTCAATTCAGATGGCATCTTTAGATACCTTCTGTACCATTAGATATGAAAATCCATATACTGATCCCACGTCATTTTCCAATCCATGCAATTGTACCAAATCAGATAATATATATTCAGTTCATTAATTCATGTAATAGGATTCTCATCAAAGGAGGTGTGTGTGGGGGGGGGGCGGGATTGACAGAAGCCTATTTCCGAAAAAGAGAAATCTGAATGGGAAAACTTGCCATGGTTCAGTGCAATGCTAATTTCCTGATTGGCATAAGGAATTAATAAGGAAACCACATCCTGAATGCATGGGTGGAGGGTCCTGCATATATATTTGAAAACACACACATACAACATCACATCACTTTCTGTGGCTCTTGAAGGATGGATTTAGACAATACAAGGAGATACTTAGAAGTCTGAGAGATTTATGTCCCGTCCCATCCCGTCCCCCCAATGTGCAACATCCAAAGCATCCATAGAAAATTTGTGCACATCCTCTTAACAATTACTGCTCCAGATAATGCAATGGACTAGCAATCAGAAGATACAGAAAATGCTTCCATAGCATCTTGGATGTCTTTAGTTTCCAGCATAACTTTAACTCACAACAGGTGGGTTTTGGCATCCTCAATGCTTTAATTGAAACCACTTCTAGAAAGCCAACAAACATGCAAAAGCAAATTCCCACAAATCATATAACCATGAATAAAAATCTGTAGCACACCAGGTCCTATTTGCATCAATGTATGGTGTGGGAAGAGATGAAAATGTAGGGGCAAAGACTTTCTAAGACATTCCAACTCCAAAGCCATTCAGACTGTTGTAAGTATACTGCTTTAAGCATTCACATAAGAAAGAATTCCTATGAAGAATATGTTTCTGTACTTTCATTTTCTAATCAGTGTATTGCTGTGAAAAATGTCTCTTATAACTATAATTTATGGAAAAAATATTTTATGAGCAAAACTTCTGCATGTGTATGAAAGGAAATCCCTATTTTTCACAATGTTGGGCCACTATCCAAAAAATAATTCTCCTTACTTCATTATCAAGGAAAAGCAATTCCACTGAATTTTCAAAGCATGGATGCTAACATTGCTAAACAGACCATGGCATAATGCCGGCATTGTGCATGCTTACTGTCAAATCAACTGGGAATTCCTTTCATGGAGTGTCATGACCTGAAGTAACCCAAGGCAGCCTTTACCCTCAGTTGCCACCCATTGACCTCTCTGCCAGCCAGTGTCTCTGAAGGCCCTCTATTTACTTCTCTACAATGCTGAGGGAAGGGGGAAATGTTGTATTTTTACACCCTGCCAGTGCAGGTCCAGATGCCTTCAATAATTTGCCTTCTAGCTTCTGCTATTATTGAGGAAAGCATGGCAACTGGTATGGATCACAGTTAGCTATCAAACTTGCACAGCAGTTCTTTTCTTCAATTGGTACAGGACAAAAAGATATGGAAGTATCACAGGAACACCTCTTTCCAGGATTAAGTGATCAAACTTTGCATATTTCTTGTATTTTCATTCTTGAGGTTATTAGATTCACACGGAAAAGATGTGGGTCTTCATTCCAGCCTTGGATACTTCAATTCATACTTTAGTCTCTTCCATTACTGTGTCATTACCCACAAGAGTTGACTTGTGTGGTTCCTGCAGTCATAAGATTTAGGAGGAGGAGGTACCTCAAGGGTCAATGAGTCTGGTCTCTTGCAATTGGCTAGAGGTAAGCTAACACTTACCTCTAGCCAATACCTGCCATTACATCCTCAAACAGCAACCTACGTGAAAGCTGTATATTATAAGTTTTTGAATTCCAGTAGGTCCACAGAGGATGAAAATAATTTGCCTAGCCAGTAGGTCCACCAATTTTCTTCAAACAAGTATTTTATGATTATACAGAAAAACAAGAGAAGTGGATTTACTGGATCGTAACTCAGTTCCACCTAAATCACTACTATCTCCTAAAAGCACAACATCAGCACCCATCAGGCAGTGGCTGAGGACCCAGCAGCCCCATCAAACCAGTGCTGGTGCTCATCTAAATACTGGCCACTCTGAGTCAATATTTAATGTTTTCTATAATACCAAACAAACATAAGAAAAGCCATCCTGGATCAAACCAGTGGTCCATGCAGTCCAGCAGTCCATTCACATGGTGGCAAACCAGAAGCCCACAGAATCCCACAGACTAGATGGGTACAAGAGTTCCTCCAGCCCAGGCTCCTCAGCAGCCAGTGTATGCAGGCATACCACCTCTGCGAACAGAGGTAGCACATAGCTGATGAGGCTAGTAGCTGCTGATAGCCTTCTCCTCTATGAATCTGTCCAATATCCTTTAAGGTCATCCAAACTGGTGACCATCACTACTTCCTGTGGCAGTGAATTCTGTAATTTAATTGTATGCTGTGTGAAGAGGAGTCATTTTATTTGTCTTGAATCTCCTACCAATCAACCTTATGGGATGACCCTGGGTTCTTGTATTATCGGGTGGGAATAAAAATGTCACTCTCCACTTTCTCCCCATGATGCATAATTTTAAACACCTCTATCACCTCTCCCCTTACATGCTTCCCCCTCCCCCGAATTAAATCCTCATTGTTATAAGTGTTCATCACAGGTGAGTTGTTCCAACAATTTCATTATATTAGGTGCCTTGCGCTGCAGTTTTTTCAACTCAATAATGTCCTTTCTCAGGTGTGAGAACCAGAACTACACACAATATTCTAAGTGCAGAAGTGTAAAATATTTGTATAAAAAGAGTACAACCTTGGCAGTTTTATTTTCCATTCCTTTCCTAATTATGCCTAACATACAGTTTGCCTTTTTCACAGCAATTGTGTACTGGGTTGACATTTTCACTGAGTTCTCCACCACAATGCCAAGATCCCTTTCTTGACTAGACACTGCTAGCTCAGATCCCATCGGTCTATATTTGAAGCTGGGAATTTTTACTCAAGCATGCATTCCTTTACACTTGCTTACACGGGACTGCATTTGCCATTTGATGCACATTCTCCCCCTTGGAGCTCCTCAGAACCTGTGTTGGTATTAACCACCTGGAATAATGTGGTGTCATCAGCAAACTTGGCCATTTCACTGCTTCAGCTACCCTCAGCATGGAGTCAGCTCTCATTTTCTCTCTCATCAATAGGCACTTTCTGATGCTACAAAGGGAGTGCTAAGAAAACAGTGGAAAGGACTGTTGTTATTATCTCTGTGGTCTGACAAGACAAGGTTAGAGACACACTAAACTCTTGGCCCTCCACTGTTTTTATTCCATTACTGTATATTTGTCTGTTCCATAACCACATAATTAAGGAAAACATCCAATCTAGTGAACAAAATAAATGAATTTATCTCACAATGTTTATAAAGAAAAGCTGTGTAAATTATAGGGAATGTCAGTCGGGGACAAACACTCTGGTAGTTTGAGATAAGGAGACTTAAAATGTTCCCCACATTCTAAAAACTGCTTTTAGAAAGCCGAGGTGGAGATCCTACACCTCTTTACACATGTCCCAGTTCCACTAAAATAAAAGCAATGTATGCTTCTATTGCATCCTTTTAAACTAACATGGAGCAGCTTTCAATCCAAATGTTAGGCAAAGGCAATCTGGTTGCTGAACTTGCAGTAATTTGGATACCAGTGGTCAGGACTTGATTATATTCATTGTGGAAAGAAATCTGTTCCACGACTAGCAATTCTTTTATAATTATAGATGGGCTCAGAAAGTCCAATTTTCTCCAAGGCTGACAACAGTTATGATGTGACTGAACTGCAAACCATAGAAGGGGGAACTAGGAACAGCTGGGAATTGTTGAAGTGAGGGTGTAACTCAAGGGCCAAAAGGCCACAACTGCAGGAACAAATAAAAGTCGATGCTCCCCCTGTAATCAAAAACAGGAAAAAGTACGCTCCCTGGATAGTTCTAGTGACAGAATCCAGAAGTGTGTTTCACTGTGCAAGACCAAGTGGATGGATTCACTCAGACTAAGTCAAATGATACTGATATTTGTCACAGATAAAAGATAAGCAAAGCATTAATTCAATTCGAATGTCTAGCTTGATGTTTTGGAAACATCTGAATTGCTTCAAAGGCCAGCTTTCAAGACTCATAAAACTGAATGAATAAATAAATGAAGTTGTACATAGCTGCTATGGCTGCAATCAGGGTGAAACCCAGTCAAAATGCCCATAAGCCCCCACCCCCAGCCAGCTGCAGGCATCACATGCAGAGCAGGAAGAACAAGGAAGGTGATTGCCTCCATGCACCTCTCACTCTGTATTTCCTTTAAATCGAGCTGGTGCGCCTAGCAGAAGAAGGGAATCAGGTTGCAGAGGACCCAGGATGCCTCATGTTCTGGCCTCTGCAGTCTCTTCCACTCCCTGCATCCATAAAAGTCCCATTCACCCACTCTCTGAAGCAGAGACCCCAGTCTAAGAGAGGCAGCTGGCACAGTTCTTTCGGTATGAGCTGAAGTGGGCAGAGGGACTAGAATGGGGAAACCCAGCTTTCCTAGGGATCAGAGCTCTGTCTTCAACCCCAGATCTAGGCATCCAAAGTCTCCTGTGGTTCCCCAGAAGATCGGGGTGGCTTGGATGAGTCTTCCTTACAAAGTTCAGAGAACACTTAATGGGTGGATAAAGCATTCTAAGTCGTCAGAATTCTCCTGAGCAGCAGCAAACTCCCGCAACTCCTGAGGAAGGCTCCAAACAGCACTTTCTTTCCCATCAGGGAAAACCCTTACAAAGCGCAGCTCTCCTGAACACTTCAGGTAAGGACACCGTGTTCAGCATTTCAACAAATGATAGGCCTATGTCATACAGGAGCTTGAAATCAGCACATGAGAACATAGAGATGTAAAGGGTGAATGAGCTGGAAGGTTGCCAGACTCTGGCATTATTCCCCTGAAAACCAGACCCATGCAGACCTGAAGAAAGTGTAAAGTTTCACTTCTGGAAGCCTAGGGTTTGCTGCTACAACTGGGGCCTGACCAAATCAAATGCATTAACAGAAACTAAGAGCTCTCAGTAGGTCTGGATTTGAAAGATGTATTAATATCCCATTTCCTCTCATTTCTGTTAGGGGTTGTGGGTAAGTGACATAAAAAGAAAAGGCTAAAAACCAAGCAAATAGATGAAAATGTTTAGCATAAACAGCCATCCCAGCATTTGCAGACAGACTATGCTTGCTAGGACCACAGCATTTCATTAAAATCAAGTCAGGAATCCCCTAAGTAGTGTCTTGGCCTTGTCAAGAAAATGGAACCCTGTTCTCTCTTTCTTTGTCTTTTGCTAGAGAGATTGCTTTATAGCATGAGGAAAGGCAGGGCAATAGCCCTTGGATTAAGGAAATCCAGGTTCCGTTTCTGCCTTCATATAGTGATCTAGGACATGCCACTATAAGCCCTTTCAGGCATAATTCCAAGCCAACACCTAACAAGGACTTGAGCACTCCTTCTACCTCCGTTTCTGAGTGTACGGAAAAACAGTTTGCTCAATTCAGAGGGAAGGCAGTGTGATTTAACTTGCCCTCTGAAGCCGCGAAATCAGAGCACACAAAGCAAGGAAGGAAAGCATAAACCCCAGCTTCATTCATGTCATGCCAAACCAAGGCATCAAGACTGATTCGTTAAGCTAACATACCTCAGAGGTGTTGCCATAAAGAGTAAGTGGTATAACCCCATGTATGCCACCCTCCATGTGTTCTGGCCTACAACTCCCATCATCCCTCATCATTGGCTATGCTAGCTTGGTCACTGTAAGTTGAACCAGCTAGCTGCAAATTGCCAACCCTCACCTTAAAGGAATACAAATTCAACAAATGAATTTAAACCCTAATGCTGCCCTCCCACAACCTGGCACCTTTCAGATGTGCTGGACTACTACTCCCATAATCCTCAGCTGCCTAATGGAGATGTTTATCATATTGTTTATCCTTGTACAGCATTATTAAAAGCACAATCATGCATAGATAGAGGTAGAAAGGAGCTGTAGCACATGGGTATTTAACCCTTTGCTCTCTCTGATGCCCCAATTACAACTGGGTTCCCTCCTTCCACACATCTGCTACTGGGCACTGGGACAAAAGCTCCCATTGGAGCAACACAGCTAAGGAAGGGCAAATTACACAACATAACATCTAGTTTGGCCCTGGCCTCCAAACATGTGGTTTTCATAAAGCAATTCCCCACTACCAGTTTGCTGTGTCTCCCCCTACACCCCTCCACTAGGTCATGTAGTCTATCAATGCATATAAGAGGATGCTTTGTCAGGCAGGAACTATCTGTTCTATCTTAGTCTATCCACATGACCATTCTGAGGTGGCAACGCCATGAAGGCAGCCCAAGATAAATTTCCCTTATCGTGCACCAAATACTCCAAAATTTGAGGTTACCTCTCATCACTTTCTGGCTCAAACAACCTCCATTACAGAAATTAGGATCGTCTGTCTATTCTAAATTATATGTCCTTTTTTATATGGTTTGACGGAAGAAGGGCGAAAGCCTCCAATAAAATTTTTGTTCCAAGAAGGCTGTTCACCACAAGTATCCTGTACTCTTTTAGTTGTAAGTTCTTATCTGATATTCTGCTGGCGCACAAGAATAACTTTTCCTTGCCCTCTGGTATCAGGACAATAAAATCAAGAGCTGGTATACATTAACCCAGGCTGGAATGCTGCCAGGAAAGTGTCTCAACCCCATATGGAATCCAGATTGGAGTGGAATTGAATTAAATGACTAGGAGCTGGTTAAAGTTAAACTTGGAAAGCAAGTTAGTGAAAAAGATCAAAGTTTAAGGAAGCCTTTAAAAATAACCTAAGCAATACTTTATGACTTGTTTCTAAAAGAGGGTATTGGAGTGAGAAGACATGGATTCTGGTTCATTTCAGATTTTCTTCCTTGCTGTAATGCTTCAGGTTGAAACATCTGGAATGGCAACATGCAAAACTATAGGCAACAATGGCAAGTTTATTCCTTTGAAACATAGCATAGCCACAGTCAGTTAAAAAAGCACAATCTTCCAAGTAGCCTCTCCCATGTAAATCTCGGTGAAGTGAATGGGAACCGCTGGTGAACTGTCTCCAATAGCCTCTTATGAGTCGCAAGCTGCAAAGGGTGTGCTCACGCCAGACCATTTTCTTGTCTGAAATACGTAGTAGGCTGTTTTTCGTGTTAGATCAGAATCTCAAAGAAACCACCACTGAGCCCAATGCTGCCTCACATAATTATTTCAAACTGCTGCTAGCTTGCTATAGCTCTAAGTGAGGCACGCCTGCATGTACTCTGTGCCCAAACAATCAAAATTTTGGTGCAGAGCAGTCCAAATTCTGGAATCTGAGTAAGTTATAAAATTAAGCAAGCCTGCATGGATTTCCACATTATGCTGTTTCTGCAACACTGGGGAGCAATAAAAAGAGCTGTGCTGAACACTGAAGTTACACACGCCTGGCAGTTCTGTGCAAGTGCTTCCTTCATTCTAGAAAGTGTGTGCCTTCGAACTAAACTCTGCAATCATTTACGTTAGGAACTGGCTTTCTTAACAGTACAATCTTACACATGCCTACTCAAAAGTGAGCATCATTGGCTTCAGTGGGATTTAAGAATGTGAGTATAGGTTTGCCATCTAAGGCAATCTGCCCTATTAAAATTCCACGCATGGTGAAGCAACCAGGCAGCCAAGTGTCTACAGTTTGGAGAAATCCAGTGAGGCACCTAAGGCTTCATCCATCCTCAATTAAAACATCTTGGATTGCCAAGTTTTCTTAATGCCAGCTCTATGTGAATTGATGTATTCATCCTGCATGTGGGACTTGCTGCTGCTCAAGGAAAACCACAACTATAAATACTGTTGGACTTTCATCAGAAGCGTGGATATGGACGGACTTTCATGAAGAAACCAGCACAGTTCTATGAAGCAATGGGATCCACACACTACATTCAGAATAGAGGCAGGTGCTACAACAATAGAAGGAGATGCATAGCCCATGCATGCTCACATAGAATTCAGACCTATCAAGCTTGATGGGGGTTACTCCCAGAAAAATGTGTCTTAGGGAAGTTGATTAAAAGACTGAGGCAGAGGAATGATAAACATTTCAGTTCACAACTGTTTTTCTTCCTAAGATTATCTTAACTGATGGGTTCACACAACAGGTCAAATCCTAATAGAAGATTTAACCACACACTGGATCAGACAAAGCATGGTTCATGTGTCTCCTCCTTTCCCTACTCAGTCCTTCCTGGGGACACTGCATGAAGATGTGACCGCAGCCATGGCTGTCCCCAGATGCAGCTTTGCCAGCTTGAGGTGCCTGGAAGGGGCAGTCACCTGCTAGCCCGTTGGCTGGAGAAGCAAGCCTTTCTACTTTCTCACAAAGGGGCTCTATGTTGTTGTTTTTTTAATTTGACCTTGGCTTATTTCGCTGCCTGGATTCACACAACACAATAAGCCATGCTAGGTTTATTTAGCCCAACTACAAGCTAGTCTAGTGGGTGCGGTTTGTAAGACATGCCAGGGTGGCTTATAAACCACCCTATGGGAAGAGTGTTGGGTTCAGACAACATGGCTTAATGTGTTGTGAGACCCACTCAGATATATGTTTTTTCCATTTTTTTTCTCCAGTGTTGACACCAGTGCAAAACAGCTGCAAATATATTTGAGGTATCTCCTTAATCTCCATAACTTCCCACCTTCTCTCTGAGACATTGGTCCTCACACGACCTCATGCAGAATCATCTTTCTACCAAGAGCAGAAGGCCCCTTCTCTCCCACCCCCATAGAGGATACCTTTCTCCACCCGTGCTAAATTTGTTAGATGAAGTGCCAAAGAAAAGCAAATGGAAGAAGAATGGGTCACATGCATGTCCTCTCTGCCCTCATAAATGCCAGTGCAAGGTGAATCAGAATCAGCCAGCATAATACAGTACTTACTTGCTTTTGAGCTCTTTTGATTAACAGCACAGTCTGGCAACACAGCAGCTTCTTATAACCCACTCCCTGCAATGATTTTATCATTACATTTTTACTGTCACTGCCGAGATCTTCTGAAGCAGTATGTTTCCTGATGTACAATTACATAAGCAGGAATCTGTCGGGGACACTCCAGTCCACAGGTGCTGGTTGCAAGCCACCTAACTAGCACAATTGCCCTGAAACTGATGACTTATACAGCAGTTTCAGAGCAGTTTGTAAACTACCCTAGTCAGCCAGCCAGCCTCACTAGGGTCCAAAGGAAGGTAATTATGCTAATTAGGCAGCTTGCCACCACCATGTGCAGGGAGGAAAAGTAAGTCACCGTGGCCTATTTTCCTTCTGTGTTTCTGTGAACCTACCCAGTAAGTTGATTATAACCCACAAAACAAATCTGGTGGTATTTTATGAATCACCAGATACTTTGCAGCTCTTGGAACTGTCAATGCTCCTTTTTGGTAGCCTGTGTTGTTATTGTTTTGTCTGACTAATAACATTCATATGATTCTCCAACAAAATGAAGTTCACATTATGTATGGCATTCAGTTCACTGTTTGAAGTAAAAAGGTGGTGTTCCATTTGTTTACCTGGTATTCACCTGGTGTTTTTCTCTAGCAGAAGGGTGGGAAACCTGTAGCCCTTGGCCCAATCTCATGTGGAACTCAAGTTCTTTAAAACCCTCTGAAAACAATGGGTTCAGACTTCTAGCAAGAGCCATCTACCTCTCCCACAGCAACCTGAAAGGTTGAGCATGCAAGAAAAAAGACTGGGTGTGTAAAAAAGGGATGGCCCAGCAGACTGTCCCTGAGGAAATGAGGCCCTCAGCAGAAGGAAGTCTCCCTTACCCTGCTCTAGTATACTCCACCCAAGCGTGTTTCTCTTTAACTCCACACTTCTCCATTTTATATATCCCACAAAGTCAGTCCCACAATAAACCAAGCAGAGTACAACCCTATGTTTACACCAAAGCCAACCCCACTGAGATTAATATTAGGATTGAATATTGATTGAGGCAATCAAATGAAGTGCTACCCTCTTCCCACTTCATAAGCTCTACCCAAGGATATGGGTGGATTCCTTTTAAAGGACTCATAAAAACATTCTGTTACCCCAGGTATCCTTACTCTTGGCTAAACAGTCCAAAAAACTGGACTTAAATTTACCTTCCACAATAGCAGTACTAAGGAAATCACACATCCTACCATCCAGTCAAGGAAAGAAACACACATACTGGCTTAGAACTGACTGGGCTCCTTAAACAAAGACACCAAGTTTTGTTTCCCGTAATCTGCACTGCATTATTCTGAGTACTGGCAGAACCAGCTAACCCCCTTTTTAAAATGCACATGTAAAGGATTAGTAAGAGAGAGAAAGCATTCATTTCTTAATTTTAATAACCTGTTTTGTTTCTATAGAATCAGATGCAACGCTGCTGGCTTTACTCTGATCTCCTCCCCACTTCTGCCACTGTTTTTGGGTGTAACCGTGCCTTTGGCTCTGAAAATGTCGCTTTTCTGTGAACAGGTCATTATGTCCCTTTTGGCATCCAGAACTCCGTAAAGCAGGTTCCAGAGGCCTGCACAGCTTCAAATAAGTGAGAGCAAGCAACTCTCTGCTCACACATCCTTCCGCCCTTTCCTTTCCTGCCAACAACATTTAATCCTAGACGAACAGGGAGGGGGGGATGTTGAATAATAAAATAAGTTTCCAACAAATGTCTACTTGACATTCAAAAGAAAAGCCAGGACAAAAAGTGTGTGTGTGTGGGGGGGGGCATGATCAGCTTCATTAACTGACAGAATTGTAGGGCATAGAGTGACTGGAAGGTCACCTGGGACCCATCCAGACTGCATCCCCTAGCCCAGCCTGTGTGTGGAAAGAAAAGAAACTTTTAAGTTCTTGCAGTCTCCTGCCCCACCTTCATTACTTGTCAAATATAATAGCAGAGGTAAGAGAACTCCGTAGAGATGTAACCATGATGTTCTTTTAAGCAAAGCTAAGAGTTTAGGATCAGGCTGTGCATTCCTTCCTCCCACCCTTGATACCTGTGATCTCCACCCCCCACCCATCTATTATAAAAGTTAGGCATGGGGATGCATTACACTGCAGCCAGTGCTAGCAACTATCAATCTGGTCCTGAAAGGGTTGTGTAACATGGCTCCTGTCCATACAGACTGCAGACTGTCTGAAATGGCTGGATCCTGCTCATTCAGAAGGCATGATGGTGAAGCAACCAAGGTTGTTTAAGGACTCTGAAGGAGTTAAGTGAGGAAGAAAGACTTGGTTTGCTAGCTGGACAGCACCTGCACTGATAATAGGAGTGGAATGTCTTTCCTTGAGGCTGCCTTGGCTGGTGGCAGCATAACAATGATGGGAATGTGATGCAAGCAGTATTTTGTTATGAGACCAATGATAAGAAGATGGCACAGATGTGCCTAAGCCCAAAAAGGGATGCACTAGGAAGGAATGGGCCAACTAGTTAACTTCTCTAGGTATTGGGCATTCCAAGAAATTTGAAGATACTGCACTGCAGAACAAGGGAATGTGCATGGACAGAGATTATTTGCTCATAAAACAAAATGTGAGGGTAAAAAAGACAAGTGGAAACCTTGCTTTTTACATCAGCTTGTCCACATTATGCTCCTAACTCTACGCAATACAAAGCTTTAATATACCCAGTTCCTTGTGAGACTATAACCACTTGTCCAAATAATTGGCTCATGCAACCACCTTTCAAGCTGTTCTGTTTTGCATTCTTTTCCAAATAAAACATTTAATCATTCCAGTGGAATTCAGAATCTGTGACTGAAGTTTTTGTCCCTATTTGGACCTGGCTTGCTTACCTAACAGAAGCTCTGAATAGACCCAAATTCCATAACTGAGAACGGGGCTGCTTATGACTACATTTTGAGCCTTGGGAAGGAGATAGGCAGCATTACATTTCAGGGCACAGTGGCTTTCTGAGCACTGCATCCTTGGGGTGAGCAATCTATGCTCCAGTAGAAAACAGGGTTGGATCACTGGGTCAGAAGCAAATCTGGCCAACGAGTAAATGAAGAGTCTTTTACATTGCAAATTCAGTGTCATTTTACCCCTGGCCCAGGAATGTGCCCACCCAGAACCTATTCCAAGCACTATCATGCACAGATGTCAGAGAGGGAGCCATCCTTATCTGCCAGAGTCCTTCATCTCTCTTTCCACCTTTCATACACCCTTGCACCACTGCATAGAAAATGCTTTCCAAGGGCTATATTCCTGAAACATTAACAGGCAACTTATGGGAAATAGCTGGTTATTGTTCTCACTCAGCATGATCAGAGTTTGAATGTAGGCATTTATAAATGTTTTCAACTAGCTACTGGACATTAAAATATAGGAAACCCATAAAGCAGCAGAACCTGCCTTATAATGAGCAGATCCCATCAAGATAGAAGAAATGTTTGTTAAAGTTTGACTTGCCTAATGCAGAATAACCCCTGGAGGTAACAGGGGCTTATATTTCTGAATTCCAGTAAATTAAGTTTGCAGATCTTGGCTAAGGCACAGGGAAGCAATTTTGCAATGAAAACCTAGAGCCTGGAGTTTAAAGCACTTTGAGTATATGGAGAGAACTCTCATGGAGTAAAGTGCTTTTCAACATGAATAAGAGGATTGGAATCCTTGCTGAACAGCTGCAAAGGAAGATTATTCAAGCTCAGTGAGGGACCCCCAACTTTCCTTCCTTTCATTTCGAAGAAAAAGTTTTGAGGCAGGAATGTATTTTTTGTGCAGTAGTTACCTTTGAATGGTACTTTACTGAACCCTTTTTTATTTGCTTATTTGAAAGTGATTTAATAAAGCTTCTGTCCAGATTCATGAAGTTGTAAAATAGGATTGGAGAAGGAGCTCTGTTTAATTATATAGTTTTCTTCACAGTTGGCAATAGTGCCACTAACATAGTTGCTTTCACACTACTCCCTGAAGATTTCAGAGAAAGTTTATTTCTGCAAGGTGCTGCCACAGAGGCCTGCACACTGACCTCTCTTAGGACAACAATTGTTGCAAACCCATGTTTAATTTTTCCCTTCACCTCTGTAGAATTTGTTACAACTTAGCCCATGACTGGAATCATGATTGGTTCTTCCCCACTCCAATGCACAGAATATGCTCCAGTGATTGCGGCTGATGTGGGCAGAGAAATACACATCAAAATGATGTAAATGGAGGGGATACCTTGTATCAGAAATTTCAGAGGGAACATTCAACACAAGACTCCCTTTTTGGATGGCAGCACCATGTAACATGTAGTTCCTGCCTTATATCCTATACATAAAAACTTATAAGTAAAGATCCTATAAGAATTCAGGCTTGCAGGTTCTGCTTTGGCTAGGGCTAGAACCAGAAGACTCATCAGTCACAGTCAGGTACAAAATATCTCTATTTAGAACTCTGACCTCAGGAATTCATTCTGAGTGCCAGAATGGAACTGAGATCCTGTCACACACAAAAAAACCTCCTTATTTCCCCACCCCACTTTATTTCAGCCATATGATTTTGGGTGAGAGAGAATAATATTGTTACTTCTGTTGCTAAACGCTGGAGAGTCAGAAATCCTTGCTTAGTTGGGGAAATGCCCCTTGTTGTGATTCCTTTTCTAGTCCTCAGCTAGAGGAGGCAAGAGAAAATACAGGTCAATAGGGCCACCACAGTGGCTGGCTAAGCATCCTGGGACTACATGACTAAACCAGCAGAATGAGCTTTACAGCACAATGCTCATTCCCTGGTCCAAGAAGCTTGCTCAGGAACTTTTCTTAGCATTATTTGTAACCCCCAGATTGTGTAGAAAGGAGAATGTAAACTAATAAAATGCTGGATCCTCTCATTAAAACTCTGGCACTCAGAGTGCATCAGCACATGAGTAAGTAGTGTCATGATCTGGCAGTACAGCAGGTTTTTGAAGTACTAATGACTGGTGATCTTTGAACACAGCTAGGTTAGGAAAGAGCAAAAGGAATTAAGACAACTGTTTAAAAATATCACTGGATTTTTTATCATTTTCAAACCATCATTTTGCTAATGAGATGCCACGACAGCAGAAAAAGGTTCTCAAGAAATGGCAAAGCTTGTTACATGTTATCTCAGAGCTTTCAGTCCTTCTTTCCAGTTCAATATCCATAAAAAGAGAAAAACTGGGTATATATTTTTCAGGCCATGTCCAGATGAACACAAACTGTTTTTTCACAGTTGAACTGGGCCTATCCGCTTCTCTTCAGTAAGACAGTCTAAGCCTGCAGCCCTACCAATTTACCTGGGACTCAACCCCACTGAATGTAATGGGGCCCTGTTATAGATAAAAACACATACAAATGTGCCACAAATGTGGGATTTGAATCTATTATATCAGCACCCAATTCTTTAGAGCAGCCTTCTCCTACTGAGTGCCCTCCAGATGTTTTGGACTGTAATCCCCTGCATGTCTGACTATTGGTCATGCTGGCTTGGACCAATGGAGAGTTGTAGTTCAAAACATCTGGAAGGCTGCTCTAGAATTTTGCCAAAGAATTGTACCCACTTCCCCCAAACCACACACACCCCTTTAAAACAGTATCTGCAGAACTGTGACACATAACTAAGCTATAACTTGGACTTAAATAAATGCCTTCAAGTCTATCTTCCAAGATACTAAGCTCCGCCCAGCATTGCTAATGGTTTGTAATTTGAATTTTCACAATGAGGTAACAAAACATCGATCTTATTAACATGCTGCTTGCAAATGCCCAAAATGATATGGGACAGCTATCCCACACTTAGGACAGCTGGCAGTTAAAGAAATAAAGCCATCAGATTTCTCTAATGCACTGGGACATTTAGCCAGATAAGAGAGAGCCACAATGATAAATCATATCTAGAATGGCATTTTTACACATTGTGGTATGTTAAGGAAGGAAATGACCACGAATTAGATTCTTAACGCAGAACCTGCATGAAATATAGGACTGTGCTGCAGTTGTGGATTATCCACTTACTTAGGGGCACAAATTATGCATTAACCTATATATTTAGAATACAGTACGTAAGATGAACTCTAAATTATTTTGTTGTAGTTAAGCTCTAAAGAGCAATTTTATCCTCTAAAAATATCCCAGTGTGAAATACCATAGACAATACAGAGATGTACATATTCTTGGAAGAAAAACATTGTAAACTTTGGTCGTAATGGCAAATGCGCCACCTATCAACTGCTGTGCAGAACTGCCGCTGCTTCAGCAGCTGAAGCCGACTGGGATGCTACACATGAAAGGACACCGGAAAGCAACCATCTACACTGTGAAATCATGGAGAGCAACAACTACTTTGCAGGACAAAGTACCTGCTTGCAGAAGGCAACATGCTTGTGCACACACACATATGCACAGGAATTCAAACTAAGTTTGAAACACCAATTACTGAGTGGTATTGAAGTCGGCACACCTACAGACAGCTTCTAGTACAATAAATGTGTTAGTCTCTTCATTATTTTGGCTGCAAGAAACTGCCAATAGAGAATATTTATATTATATCACATCAGGCTCATGAGACACCTGGTGACTGAGCAGGTGGCCGACTCTGAGCTCCCAGGTGCAACTCTACCAACCTGTCTCTGCACAACCATCCAGTTTTGGATTGTCTCAAAGTAGACAACAATACCTGGAGGCTCCCCGAACTTTCCCCATTTGCTGCAAGGGCCATTCGTGTCCCCTTGGTTTGGCTCAACTGCTTAAAAGGTGTGCTTTGGAAAAAGTTGCTGTTTTGAGCAAGAAAGGAATCTAGACTTAACGCCACAAAATGTCATGCAGACAAGATGTGTACCTAGATGTGAGCTGGACCTACAGATGTACCATGAATTGCACTGCGTAACAAAGTACTATCACTGTACCACTGTGACAGAATCACTACAAGAAGGTCACTACAAGAGGTAGGGGAGAACACCACCACTCCTTCATAACATTAAGTAATTAGGTCAATTAATATGTACACCAACAAGAGGAACAAAAAACAACAGGAGTAGAATAAGTGAGGGAGTCTCATATGGTCCACTTGTCTGCCATCCAACAACCTCTGTACACATGGCACAACAGGATAATGCAATTCTTACATTACTAGCTAGTTTGTTTTTAAATTTCTTCCTAGCTAAAAGGAACTCATCTTCACTATGGCCACATCTGAAGAGTGTAGCCTCCTTTTTAAGCAGAGTGCAATGTGATGCCGTCAGTCACTTGAGACTAATGCAGGACCAGCCCTACCATTAAGAAGATTGAGTAGCTGCCCCAAGTGGATTTTTGGCAGCATGAGAATGTAGCAAATTATCATTTATTTTTTATTGTGAGTGAGATAAAGGTAGTTTCTGCCTCTTGGGCAGGATGCACCTTGACCTAGGAGTGGGCAGTCCCATTTGTTGCTCCATCTCAGGCAGAAAAACGTCTTCAGCCAGCACTGGAACAAAGCTTCCTTACCTTTCCAACTAAGATGTACAGCCAGAAAACCGACAGAGTGCAGACCCCAGCATACTATTCTGATGTATTTATTTTGGCATGCACGAAGCTAGTAAAACCATGACTGTCCAATTGTAGGCTATCATGTCATAACTCACCAGAAATCATGTGCAAATCAGATGCTGTCCCCTTGTTTATCAGTTCATACTGGAAGCCTGTAATCTTCCGACTAATGTCCTGCTGAGGGGTAGCCTCGACAAAGAGTCCGCCCTGATCAAAGCTGAAGCAACGCACTCTAGTGGGGTTGTGATCTCCATCTTGGATGAGCAGTTTCAGTTCTCCAGTTTTTTCCAAATAAATATTTGCTCCTGCAGAGTCCTTGAAAGGCTTTATGCAAACAGTCCAATGTTTGGAAGAGGAAGTAACAACATTGGGTCGCAGATTGACTATCAGCGCTCCTGTGGGATACATCCACTCTATGGATCCTTCAGAACAGCGGAGGTAGACCTGTTCCACATCTTTTTTGTGGGACTCATGTGTTAATCCACTAAGAAAAAGAATAAAGATTGAGAAGTTATTATAAAAATTCCTTCATTTATTTTAGGACAATATAGCTTTAGACATATTTAAGGGCTATTGTGCTAAACAGTACTGGTACTTATCTCAGACTTATCACAACCACAATGGCCATTAACTGAAGCTATGCAGGATGTCACCAATGTTCAAATTATTCACTTACATAAACAGTTTATAAGCTATAAGTTTTAGTATGCATTGAGTATAAACCTATACTTTATGTGTTAAGTAACATGTCCAGAAACACTTTGAAGATCTGTGGATGAGGATAAATGTTGAAACCCAAGTTCAGCCCTACACCAACCAACATAATCTCCCTGTGCTTATTTAAATCATCTTCTCTCGTGTCATAGTCAAGACAGAATCCAGATTTCCAGCAGACCTTGACATAAAATGAAACTGATACTAAAAACCCCACCCGTGTAAGTCAAATGCCTTTATGGCTATGCAAGAAAGCAATACATTAGCTTCAGGATCAGCCACTATTTAAATGAGTTGTGGGAGAGAAGATTGGGGTAGAAGAGAGGGATGGAGGCGTGGGGAGAGGAAATGAAGAGACATACAGACCAACATATGGTTTCCATTTCAGGGTGAAGTGGCTGACATTACTGGGGATGTCAGCATAACATACTGTTCATAGGTTACATGAGGAAGCTCCAAGAAACTCAAATTTTAATAATAATCATCATAATGCTGTCTACAAACAGACGTTGCTAAATAATCCTGAAAACCACATCAAAAGCATGGAGGCTTGTGGGAGAAGGAGCTGGTTCTTGACCTCTGCGCTTTCGCCCTCCTCCACAAGGAAACACTTGACATATCGGAGAAATACAACTCTCAATAGGACATTTGATGCAGACTATGTTTGTGGTAAGCACAGGGGAAAGAGTCCTGGTGATCTGCTTGCATGTACAGCGTTGGCCTTCACTACTGTTCTCAGTGCCCATGTAATATGATGGCAGCATGTTAAATTCGGAGTTGCATTCAAACCACCCAAAAGCAGCAGCTGACTGGCCTGAGGAAGTCTGTGCCCCTCAGCACTTCCATGTATAAAATGGGACCTGCAGCTACAGCCTATTTCACATGTTTGTTGTGCAAATGAATCAGATAAGGAAGGTACAACAATTCTGCCAGGAGATTTAATTTAGAAAGTCACCCAAACCTACTGGAAAGCCCCACTCTCTGTCGCTTATCATTGATGAGAGCAAAGCAACTGAGGCATGCTCAGGGGCACTCTTTTTATGGATACATATGAATTCTACACTGGAAGTAAAATGTCTAAAATCCTAAATCCCCAAAACCCATTAAGTTCCACATAGCATACACTTTAGTAATAATTTTATTGCTATTCTATCAAATGAAAAAAACCCACTTCCTGCTAAAATAAAGTGCATTATTAACAACATATCAGTGAATTAACAGTGCAAAGACCAAATATACAGCTTGAAACAACTCTAGCTATTGAGAGATTAAAGCCATTCGAAAGGGAAAGTATAAAGGTACTAGAGAAGAGAATACTACTTCTGTTTTCCGCAATAGGTACCTTTAGGACAATGGATTTTTCTATGCACAGAGTTTTGTGAGCTTTTCTTACTGTGAAAGTAAAGTAGATATATTGTAAAATGTTACACTGAAGACAGTTATACGAGCCATAAAGCAGGAGAAGTAGAACCGGGAGGAAAAAAGGTGTTTGGGGAATGCATCAAGCTCCTATCAGAATTTAGAAGTCAGTGTATGTTGTTGTTGTTGTTGTTGTTGTTGTTGTTATTATAACATTTCTATGCCGCCCCTTGCCGAATATGTTAAGATATGCTGGAGTGACTTGGCTGAATACTCATAGTTAAAGGTGTCACTCTGTACATGGGGAAAGACATCACTGCACTGGGGGGTGAGATGGACCGAATGAATCGAGAACTGATCCATCTTCTGACACTCCCCCCCCCCGCCCCCCAAAGCCACACAAGCTGACTCCAAAGAGAATCTTATTACTACAGAGAACCAGCCTGCACCCACAGCACAAATTCTACATGGTAACAGCCAAGGTGATGTGATGGCCAATCCTTTTTGCCATTGGGATGATATAAGTTGTGGTCTCCATGTCTTGTCTCGTGGCCCAAGCCCTTTAAACTATGAAGGAGGACCACCAAATGCAAAATAGCATTGGCATCAATACAGTGCAGCTGTTCACAAGATGTAGGCAGCTCCTTCTACCTCCTTTGATGCCAGAGTGAGAAATAACTTTTCCTAGGGCAGTCGTCCCCAACCGGGTACCTCTCTGTGTGTTGGACTGTAAGACTCTTTATGGCCAATCCCAGGGACCTATCAGAAAGCAAATGATTTTCCCACTACTATCCTGTATGCGATGGGAGTATGTAGGGAATTCAGCTGCTTTTTGAGTCTAAGAAAAGCCTGAAGCGGTCTATAGAAATCACCATCTTATAGAAGCAGACAAAGAAGGATGTAGCCCGATTGCATCCTAAGCTGAACACAAAGCACCTTCCTGAGTTTAAAAAAAATCTCCTAGTTGCCTAAGGAGATGCAAGGCTCACATGCCTCAAGCTTTTAAAGATGACTAGGTTAAAAATCTGTAACTGACTGCCTGTCAGGGGCTTCATCAAAGGAGCATTTGCTCTCAACAGCCCTGTTGCAGCCCAGGCTCAGCTCAGCGTCACCTGTTTTGGTCAGTTCCACCTATTTTTCAGGAGCCAGACATTTTCTGCTTGCCCAATCGCAAGCGTCAGCTAGAATGTGCAATGTGTCATTCCCCGAAACAAAAATGCTTGATGACAGACTTGGGGGGTGGAGAGAGCAAGAGGGAACTGTTGGGTCAGCCTTGCAAGAGGGAAGTGACTCATGTTGCTCACACACAAGCCTTGTGGCTGGCACTCAGTACACAGTCAAGTCGAGAAGAGAGACTCCATTCATGGGGAGGATAGTATATTGATGAAAGCTAGTCTAGGGTAATGGCCGAAAGGGCAGAGACACAAACCAGGAAGTCCTCGGTTTGAATCTTGGCTCTGCCATGTATTCATGAGGTGACCTTAGACAAGCCACTCTCTCTCTCCTCTCCCCATCACATACTGTCCCACCTTATAGAGTTGTTGGTAGAGCAAGCAACCATCTGAATTGCCATTCTATCTAAACAACTGTTCACTCAACGGTCAAAATCAAGATAGAAGATATAGGTGGATGGGTAGAAAGTTCCCCAGTTATTTCGGATTTCAGTTCCCAGCATTCCTGATCATTCTATGATCTGACTATGGCTTCTGGAAAATGAAGTCCATCACCTCTGGCAATCTACCTTCTGCACACCTTTGGTCTATGGCACTCAAATATATTTTTGGTAGTAAAGAACATTGTTGTTAATAGTTACTTCAAGACAGCAATTTGTGTTTAGAATCACAACCTAATAATTATGGTGTCTGTGCACAAGTTTATTTCAGTAAACTACACCGTCAGGGACTGCAGCAGTGAAACTGTTAACAACAGGGCACCACTGACAGTTTTAGGCACAGGCCTTCCAAAGTTATCTGATGGCATTCAATAAATGTCCCCTGTCATTTTCAGCCATTATCATTGTAGATAATGCACTGTGGCAAAATATTTGCATGTGACAGTTCTTGACACTTGAGATAATTCATAACTAGCTGTGTCCCCTCCTGCAAAGCCTTACAAACAATGTTTGGCTTCTCTCCCTAACCCCTACAAACAAAAGTTGAAAAGAAAGTAACAAAATCCAACTTCCACCACTCTCATCTTTTGCAGTTCCTAAAATATAGTCTGCTATTCCAAGCCCTCACTCAAACCATCCAGTGTAAAGCAAACATAAATCTAATAAAATCTAATAAGTGCTTCACTCTCAAAAGTTACCCAAAAGAAGCCAAATATAAATTGCAGATGCACTTCATTTAGCAATGGTTTCATGTCTGGATGGAAACCCTTTTTCAAAGTCATGGGCTATAAAAGACTTTGAAAACCATAAAGCCATATTAAAATTATTACTGCAGATTAAAGCGGGGGGGGTGGAAAGGAGGAATTTTGGAGCCAAGGAGTTTTACAGATTTCACAACCACAACGATTAGCATAGCTGTGGCAGCCAAGGAATTACTGGGCAAGAGCTTGCCATCAGCAGGGCTGATTTAAATCCAAAGTAACAGCAGTGACGTTATGCCACAGGTGTAACAGAGACCAGACTGACTCCAGACCAGTATCTTTCAAGATCAGTATTGTAGAACAGCAGGTGAACTCCAGAGGAAGTCATGGAAATGTTAACCACCCCCTCAAACCCTTCACACACGCACACACACTCTCTTTACCATTTTCATGGAAAAGCTACTGACTGCACACCACAAGTATTAGGCCTCAAGTCTTGATTCGGATTTGCTCCCCCCTCCGTGAAGAGGAGGAGGAGAGGCCCAATGAGCCTAACTAAACAAACATCTCCCACCCCGATCTAATCAAGTGTCTCAAAGTAAACACATCCAGCCCAGAGAAAGGGAAGTCCACTTGGGCGACCCGCACAAAAAGCTTAAACAACCAAAATAAAGTCCCAGGGCTCCAGCAATGCACCCAAGCTATTGTCAACTTTCTTCCTAAAAGAGAACTTCCAAGCCTATTGTGTTACAGTGAAGTTAATGCTTGCGCGCAGGAGGTCACCGAGCCAGCAGTTACGAGAGCGTGTTATTCGGGTGTTGGGTTGCACGGATGAGGGGAGGGCGCTGCTGTGGTCAGTAGGAACCGCTCTACACCTTTGTCTGCGAAGCGCCAACCGCCCTGCGCCCTCCCTCGCCCGTTGCTTTGGCAATATACGCATCCCGAACAGTCCTGGAATGTTAATCAAAGTGTCCCCTCCTTCCCCGTCCAATAAATCAGAGCAAACAGCCGAGGAACGAGGGATTTCTTTCCCCCCCTTCGCAGCAATCCAACCCATGTGCGCCTGAGTCGCTGGAACACGGGACCAGGCGCCCCCGCCGCCTCCCTTCCAGAACGAAACTTCACACCGCAAAATTGGGAAGAAGATAACTAAGACCATCCCCCGCCCCCATAAGGCGACGCTCGGAAGAAGCGGGGAGAAGGACGAGTCCTCCTTCTCCCGAGCCAGGATCGCCCGCGCGGCCAACCCGACCCAAGCCACCGCGGCCGAACACCAAGCGCTGCGAAACCGAGAAGGCTCAACGAAAGGCAGTATGAGGGAGACACGGAGAGAAAGAGAGGGAGAGAAAAGCAAGCCCGTAGAAGTAGCATGAGGGGAAAACTTGAGAGCAGATCAGCATCTCCCCCAAAACGAAAAGGGCAGCGTTTAAAGGGCGCGTTAACCCCCTCCCATCTGGCGCAAAAAGCAGCCCACCCAGCAGTAGAAGGGCAGGCGAGGTCGGGCACAGGAGGGCGCAGAACCTGCCGGACGGGCGCCCCTTGGGGAGCGAATCCGAGGCGCGGGGATATGCCCGGACAAAGACCGAAGCCTCGGCAACGCTCACGGAGCGGCGGCAGCGCCGCTTCTGCGCCCCGCGAGGATTCCCGGAGCGCCCCGCCGCGCCAGAGAGCGCTTACCTCCCCTTCCAGCTGCACAGGTCACTCGAGTACTGCGCCGTGCAGCCCCTGTCCAGCATCAGGAGCCCGAGCAGCAGGAGCAGCGGCGACGGCGGCGGGAGCAGCAGCCCGGGTGCCGGGGCTCTCCGCATGGTCCCCGCCGGGCTGCAATGGAACGGATCCACCAGGCCAGCGAGAGAGCGCCCGCAGGTCGCGCTACATGGCGAGAAGAGAGCCGCCCGAGGCAAGCCGCTAGCGCCAGCCCATCCCGCCCGGCCACTCGCCTCAGCAGTGCGCTCGTCGTCCGAGCCGGCGCTCGCTCTGCGTTCCAGGCTTAGGCGAGGGCGGGGAGGCCGCGCGCCTCGGGAGCCGCCCACTCCAGTCAGCGGCGAAAACCCGCACTGGCATCCGCACGGAGCGGACTGCGTGCCGGCCCGGCCCTCTGAAGAGGGCTTGGTTTCAGAGCCTCACAGCCAGGGCAGCGGTGCCGGCTTTCCTCCTCTGAAAACGTCTTCAGCCCTAAAGTCTCGAGAGGGTAGCAATCTTCCCTCAGCTGTAGATCTGAAAGCATCTGACAGACTAACTCATGTTAGTTAGTTAGTCTCTAGTCATGTTAGTGCATGAGCTTTCATGGCACTGCCTGTTTCACACCTTTGAGTTATCACAAGGCTGCTGTTCAGGTGCTAAAGACCAACCTCCCCACCGTTCTGTTTCCATTCCCATCCACCCTAGCCAAACAGCCAATTGTGTAGAATTATGGGAGTTCAGGTGGCAAGGCTTGTGCACAGGCCGGGGTTTCTGCAGTTTTTTAATGTGCACCTTGCAGGGCATGAGGTTAGAAAAGAGAATTCAAGCCAGCTCACAAATGAAAACATCATCTATAAAAAGCAGCAGGGAATCTTTTTTGGTTCAAGGATGATGGTCCCTGGGCAAGGACACTGAGGACTACAGACCAGCAGTGGACATGGTAATGGTGACAGAAGTGGGCAGCACCATTGCTGGAAGAGACACCCCCCCCCCCCATGGCTCTTCCTCAGCTTTTGCACTGGGGATGAGCAGAACCCCAGGGAGTGAGCTCCCAAGTAACCTGGGAGGCAAAGTGGCTTCAGGGACAGGGTGCAAGCTTATGGGGGAAGGGACATTATCAGAGGCCTTTGTAGACCAGATGGTGCGTGAAGTTCCTCATTCCTGATATAAAAGGATGGTAACTCATTATATCAAGCAACATGTCCCAAATCAGCAGCCACAAAAGAACAGTGTAAATATAGTAAGTCAAAGAAAATTAACCATGAAAAGTAATGCATAAAATATCAATAATAAAAACAACCATCAGAATGGTTGCACAATGGCTGTATTCACACATAAAGACAAGCCATAGCAGATATGGCTTGTTATGTGTGAATACTGGAAGCATGGTGAAACATGGCAGATTTGGTTACTGTGAAACCACCAAAGAGAAAAACTGGATTTCCACATTTCAGCATTACTTATCATTATGTGTGAAATAAGTTACACTTTTTTTCTGCAGTTTCCCTGTTTCCACCAGTGAGCTCAGTGCCAAGAGCGAATCCAGCCACCATTTTCCACTGCCCTGTTCACCTAGTTGAGTGGCTGGTGAACAAGGCACTGATTGGCTTCCCAGGGCTCCCTATCATCCTTCCCAACACGCATTTGCCAGTGCTTGGCCACCCTGCCTCTGCCATGTGCATCACTTTGCCCCTCATCTCTTTTCCATTTTGCCGCCATGACAGCCTAACACATGCCTCCCAAGAGGGTCATCTCTTTCGCATGTGTGAGAGAGATGCCAGCCTCACAAGGCATGCACACATGACAGAAATGTCTGTCTTGTGAGGCATGTTTGAGGCTGGCATGGTGGCAAGCCATGAAGTGGTGAGGGGGTGGAGTGGCAGGTGTGGCAGTTGTAGGATAGACAAGCACCAAAGGCACGTGCCAGGAAGAAAAAAGGAGAGCACCTCCAGCAGAGCAACTGTGTGTGTAGCCCTGCGTGACACTCCTGCCTGGTCGTTGCTGTGCTGTTCGTGTGGAGCCATCATCTTACTCAAAGGAGTCAATGGGGGCTCTGCAAGAAGAGAGCCAGTGTGGTGCAGTGGTTAAGAGCCTGGGACTGGGACTCAGACGACCTGGGTTCTAGTCCCCGCTCAGCCATGGAGCCAACTGGGTGACTTTGGGCCAGTCACAGACTCTCAGCACAACCTACCTCACAGTGTTGTTGTTGTGGAGATAAGATGGAGGAGGAGAGATGATGTAAGCTGCCTTGCGCTCTTTGTAGGAAAAAGGCAGGATATAAAGTGCAATATTCTTTTCTTTTATAACTTTTCTAACTTCATTTATATTGTTTATATTTTTATTTATTTTATATTATTAATTTTAATTTTATATTGTTATTTTTGTATTGTGTTGTAAGCCGCCCCGAGGCTTCGGCAAGGGGCGGCATAGAAATGTTCTAATAATAATAATAATAATAATAATAATAATAATAATAATAATAATAAATTTGCAGGAAGAAAGGGGCAGCTGAGAACACACCCAGGGCAGTGTGCTGACCAATGGGGAAAGGCAGGCGGCGTGGGCAGGAGAGGTGCATGCTGAGATTGGTTCCCAGCCACAGGGACTTATGGGATACCTGCTGCCACTTGGAGGGAAGATGAAGGCACAGGGAAGCTGCTCAGGAGTAGTAACCTCATGAATATGGGAACCCAGGACAGAAGGTAAGAAAGGTAACTTCATGATATCTAATGCAACGTCTCCTCCTGCAAACTCCTGCCTTGACCCTAAGGTCATCAGCAGAGGCCCTTCTTTGGGAGCCTTCTGTCAAGGGTGACTACCCAGAGAAGGGCCTTTTCTGCCACGGCGCCCTGGTTACGGAACCAGCTCCTCAGAGAAGTGTGCCTGACGCCCACACTAAAGACTTTTCAGCACCAGGCCAAAACGTTTTTATTTTCACAGTATTCTAACTATTATTTATATGTATGTGTGCGCGTCTTATTTATTTTATATGACACTGGGGTTGTTTGCCTGTTTAATCTGTTTTGACTCCATTCATTTTATAATTATTCCTACCAGATTATATTTTGCTTTTATAATTTCTTAAAACTAATGCGACTTTTATTGACTTTATCTTGTGATTATTTAAATGTGTTTGGCAGTGTTTGCTATGTTTTTTAAATTTTAATATATTTTAAACTGTCCTAAAAATAATTGACTAAATAGGAATGGTATAGAAATGTTTTAAATAAATAAGTAGCTAAATATTCCTTAGGATTATATGTGAACCTAGCCAGTGAGAGAAAGTCTCACCAGTCAGTATCACTAGTCTGCCTGTCAGATAGGTATCACATCTGGGCCCAGTTACTTGGTTCTTTTATTATACTGAAAAGCCACCAGTTGCATAAAATATACTATTTCTGGAAGAAGCCAATATGACAATCATTAAACAAGTGACTTATGAAACTAATAGTGTGGCTTACTTGGGAATTAGCCTCACTGAACTCTGTGAGATTTATTTCTAAGTAAGAGTGTCTAAGATTGCACTTGGAGCAAATCTTCAGTGCTTAAATCTACACTGAGAACTTTAAAACATGTATTAAATATATCTGAGCTGCAATTTTAAACATGAGAGTAAGGCCCATCAAATTCAGTGGAACTTACTTCTGCATAGACATGCATTTGAGAATGCTTTTAAACTGCTCTAGTGCAATCCTAGACACATCTATGCAGAAGTAATCCTCACTGAGTTAAATGGGTACTTACAAGTAAGAATGTAGACCATGGGTCCTCAAACTACGACCTGGGGGCCAGATCCGGCCCGCCATGGCCATTTATCTGGTCCACCTCAGAGGTTTTCAACGCGCCCGCATGGCGCAGGGGCACCCCCTCTGCCGCCCACCTCACCCCCTCCCCCTGCGCAGGGAGGCAGCGGCTTGCTCGCGAGGAGATCATTTTGGACTCACTAGGAGAAAACAATCTCCAAGCGAGCAAGCTGCTGCATCGTGCGCCCGCCACTACATGGCGGCGCGTGCCCGCCCTCGCCTTGCCTCCCCTCACTGTGCGTGCCTGCCCATCTGTGCCTCGCTGTGCCGCACACCCTGCCCCGCACCTCAGCGCACGCCCGCGCCCTGCCCGCGCTCTCTCGTCGGCTGGGTGTGCCCCAGCACCAGCACCTTTCACCTGGCCCCCTGGTGAAAAGGTTTGAGGACCCCTGATGCAGAGGAATGCAGCCTGAACTGTGTGTATTGGGGACTTCCTGACTCTCACAGAGCCTCCTGAAATGCAAACAGTGAACACACAAATACCTGCTTA
>NW_025336479.1:6832720-6838282 GCF_004798865.1 Varanus komodoensis | reverse complement strand
CCCATACTAGCTGGGCAAGCTGGGAGTGGTGGGTTTTTTCTGTTTAAACAAGTATCCTATGGGGAACATGAATTAGAAAGAGAGACGTGTTTAAAGTTATATTTTATTCTTCTTCTCCAGCACCTAAATATCTGGTTATAATGGGATGTAAAAAATAAAAAAGACAAATCTTTAAAATGCAGCCTTTTCAGGGATGGTAAACTGGGATATATTCAAGAGTAGGTCT
Source organism: Varanus komodoensis (assembly GCF_004798865.1). Classification (NCBI taxonomy): domain Eukaryota; kingdom Metazoa; phylum Chordata; class Lepidosauria; order Squamata; family Varanidae; genus Varanus; species Varanus komodoensis. Next base: position 6,838,056 of record NW_025336479.1, on the reverse strand, counting down.
GTGAACCTTTGTTGTGAATGTTGCCCTCCACACTGAAACTTATTTGCTCTACTCTCTCCTACTGAGACTTTAAACATCACCCCCACAGACCTGTCTGTGCCAAGCTGGATATGTTTGAAACATTTAAATACTGTTCCTGTGTTCTCCAATCCTGAGATAATGATTTCATCATGGGTTGTGGATCATGGGGATTGGCTAGCGAGCCATTTAATGATAGCAGAAAAAACCCTAAGTTCCCATTTTTGCCTTTGCTATTCCAGTGACAACCCCTCTTTCAATGTCCCAAGCATCACTCTGAAGCAGCAATCACTGATTTGCCACTTTTTGTGGGGTGAGGAACCAGTCTTTCACAATTGTGTAATTGTGCACTTACAGCTGTTGTATATGAATAATCTTGCCTAGTCCATTTCCTTGTATGTTTCAGAAGTCAAAGGCAAAATTGAACAGGTAACATACAAGAGAATGGGCAAGGCAATTCTGTATATAGGCTAATTAGGGTCCAATTGGCAGGCTGTGAAAAGCATTGAAAAGGAGGAGAAAGCAGAAAAAAGGATGTGCAGCAAAAATAGAGGGAATGATAGTTCCCTCTTTGCAATGAGATCCTGTTGTTCTTAAGTGTTGACATTTTTAGTGCCTTCCACTTTTTCAACATTTCCCCAAGTCTACAGCTACTCCAGCAATAGGATAAATTTACTCCCCACATTTTCAGGAATACTTTCTGAAGCACTTGAAAACTGTCCATACATTTCATCCATTACTTCACAGTCATGAAATTTGTGGGTGTTTCCCCATCTGCCCAATATGTATTTAAAAAAGAGAAAATGTGTGCAAATTTCACGGATGCAAAGCAAATGGAGGCGAAATCTGTTTTGTTTCCCTCCATTTCCCAGACTTGAAATCTTTGCTTGCAAAAGGGGATGTCCAGTATTTATCCACTCATGTCAAGATCTTCTAGGGCTTTGTGGGGAGTAGGGGCTGCCACAGGATTCTCATACTTTTCTATAATTTCCTAAGATCCTAGGTGCTACAGAAAGGGGGAATACAGATATTTGACAGACCTTTTAAATAAGTTTTATAGAGAGAGCTGCACACTTTTTTCTTTTTGGACAGGGACATATGCATTGATGCCTGCATAAGTCCCTCTCGAAAAACCCTGAGATAAGTGAAAAAGCATGCTGGTTTGAATCACATTTCCAGGTGCACTGGTGCAGTCACTTGAAAAGGCTGATTGACACAGGTGTTATTTGAAGTTGTTTGGTAAGATCAGAGCTCTCCTGTTCATTTCATAAATATAAATATATTTATAAATATATGACAGCATAAAGCATAAATATTTATAAGATATAGGAGATGGCATGGCATGGAAAGGCACTAGAATGATGACAGTGAATAGGCCTGTTTAGGCACATCTAAAATGTAGCACAGCATATAGGGCCCTAAACTTTACATATGTGCTTTGCATAGTGTTCTTCTTTAAGAAAGGGGACAGCTCTCGGAATCTCAGAATTGTTGTCCCAACCACTTATCCCCATGCTTTTCAATTGATACCTGCAAACATGGAAATCCCCCTTCCAACACTCCTCCTCCCATTGTCATTAGCAGCCCCTGCGTGCTGATGATCTGCTGATGATCACGGAAGAGGAAGTTGTGTGAACCAGTTCCTATACTACACTTCATCAGCACTGGTATTCCTTTGTAAAGACTCTTTTACAGGCCTGGTGGTACTGTAAATGCTTGCAAACGACACACTTGCATATTCTAGCTTGGGGGTTATGTTCCCATAGTGCTCATGACACAAAAGATTTCAGTCTTACAACTATAGTATTACCATCTATTTGTGGATTTTTTTTCCATGTCAATTTTGTTTTGCAAATTAGGGTTTTTGTTTGTTTGAAAAACCAAATCAGTTGATTGCAAAGTTCCAGTGTGGTTTACAGTAATTACATCAAATGATGATGCAGTAGCTGGAACATCTAATTACTGGGCTAAAACAATAGGCAGCATCATTCTGAGATGAAATATTGCAAAATTCTTTATTTTCCTGGGCATGTACCATAATGTGAACTTGTATTCTCAGGCTCTTAATTTTCCTTACAGGAATGTTTTAGCCCCCACAAGATTCTGGATATAAGTATTACATGGAGAGAGAGACACAGAGAGAAAGAATAATAAATGTGCTATGCTTTCTTCTTAGCCTCTATTTTGTTAGCCTCTGGTAATACTACTGTAGACACTATTTCTAGAAGACATCTTAACACAAACATCAGTCTATGATGTGGTTCCACACAGTATACAAATAGACCCTGATCACCTAACTTAAAAAGAGTACAAAGGTAGTCTCAGAAAATGTCTACAGGTTATTGAAAGCTCTGTTCCCTATTGCTTTGGGACATTTCTATAACTACTAGTGAAATGAAGAGGGGGCTGCCCCCAACAGATTCTTTGTAGAGTTTCATAAAGCCTCTTCATATGCCTCTTCAAGTTTCATAGAACAACAGCTTGCTAAGAAAATCACTTGATCTTTTCCCAACCTACTCCTCATAGGAGTGTCTGTTGCTCTATGTGTCTTTATCCATGTATATGTGAACTCTCTTCTACTCATGCAAGGGCACCAAACTGCTAGTATTATTTACAGAATTGTGGTGTACATGTGGTACTGTTCTGTAGATTATGTGCTAGACTAGACAAGGAGAATTAGTTAATAACAAAGATCAAGAACAAACCAGTTTTTAATTTAAATATATTTTCAATACAAATACATCTGAGCTGAAGGCCATGAAGCAAGTTGAAAAATGGCTAGAAGCAACTGGAGAAAGTCATGCCAAATTCAAATCAAACAGGAAAGAGCTCATTATCAAGCCTTATTCTGTGGCAGTGTTAGTGCTAAGAAAGAATTTCTTTTCTACCACCATTGCATTGTGTTAATGTTGTCCACTCAGGATGACTGGCTGGATCCAGAGGGTTGTAAATTGGGGGGATGGGTTCACACCCTCAAAGAGGCAGGAACTAGGACATGCCTGAACAAGCTTAATCTGGACCTAGAAGATGTCAACAACAACGACAACAGGTCAGTTGTGAAAATCCCATTTTTGGGCAATGTGTTTTAGCAGGTGGTTGCTAGTCAACTCTGGACAGTCTTAAAGTGTATATAAATCCATTTCAGTTGGTTTCTAGGCCAGGTTTTGGAATGGAAACTGCCTTGGTTGCCCTGTTGGATGACCTTGTCCAAAAGAAGGATGGGGGAATGTGAGTTTGTTGATTGTCTTGGAGCTTTCAGCAGCTTTCATTACCATCAATCTTTTAGATAGATTGTCTGGAATGGATGTTAGAGGTACTGCAATGCAGGGGTCCCATTCCCACTTGAATGGCCAATTCCAGAAGGTGGTGCTGGAACTTAATTGCTCTGTTTCGTAGCAGTTAAGCTATGGAGTTCCACAGGGATCTGTTTTGTCCTCCATGTTGTTCAACAAATATGGATGGCTGGGGAAGTTATCCAAAGGTGAGGACTGAAGAATCCCTGGTATATGGATGACAGCAAGCTCCATCTTTCCTTTTCATCAAATTCAGGTGAGGCAGTAGGTGTTCAGAATTAGTGCCTGAGCAAGGGTCAATAAAATGAGACTCAATTCAGGGAAGATGGAGGTACTATTAGTGGGTGCCTCATCTGTACAGCTGAGTGGTGACCACAGAGGGGATTCACTCCTCCTAAAGAATCAGATTTGCCTTTTAGGGTGTGCTCATGGATTCAGCATTATCACTGGAGACACGGGCAGCCTGGGGAAAGGGTTGTGCCCTCCCCTAAATCTGCCTAAGCCCCAAGATTCTCTTCAGAGGCACCTCCCAGGGTACCAACACAAACAGAAATAAAGCTATTGTGATATTATGAAAGGATGCATTATTCTGGCTTCCCAGTATGCAGGAGTATGCCCTAGCTCCCTTGAGATCTAGCAACAGTTTTTATCTATCATTGCTAAATGGATCCTCCATGTTCAAAGGTATTTGGTATCTGTGAACCCCAAATGTGGGAAACAAACAATGGAAGAGAGCAATAGGACCTCTACAGCCTGCATGCTGGCTATAGGTCATGGAACACCTACTTTGTATGCAGAAGCTCTCAGGTCAAATTCCCAGCATCCTAGGAAGGCCTCTTTCTGGAAACCCCAGAGAGCTGCAGCTGCTCAGGGTCAACAGTACTGAGCTAGATGGACCACAGGCCTGAAAAGGCAGAAGCAGGTATGTGACTGGAAATATGGTCTTTGTTATGTTGCCTTAATGTGTAATGTGGGAGTCTGTTCTTAGCTTTTATGCCATGTGGTGGTCAGCTGGGTTGCTTCCCTTCTAGCCCCTAAATTTTTATGGGTCGTTGAGTCAATATCACCAAGGCTGATTATTTTCTTTCTGGCCTGTATTTGACTCCAATTGAATTGGTGTGCTGAAGCCCACTCTTCCCCATGGTATACACCTGAATTGCAGGCGATGAAGCGGGTTGGGAGACATCTAAAGCGTAAGTGGAGGAAATCATGGAATGAATCTGACCGAACACACTTAAGAGCCCATTATCAGGCCTATGCTGTGGTGGTGAGGGCGGCGAAAAAGAAATTCTCCGTTTCCATTGCCTCCTCACAATGCCATCCGGCGGAGCTTTTTTGGGTGGTACAAGGGCTGGTTCATCCTGGCCCTAAGAAAAATACGGTACCACCCTCGAAGGCCTGCTGTGATGACTTTGCCAAGCATTTTAGGGAGAAAATCGCTCAGATTCGTCACAAGCTGGACTCCACTAGTGACGCAGAGACTTCTGGGGAGATACTAATGTTGCCGTCTGGTCCAAAATTGATGGATGAGTTTCAGTTACTGTGGCCTGATGATGTGGACAAGGTGCTTGGACGAGTACGTCCCACCACTTGCCTATTGGACCCTTGCCCATCTTGGCTAATTAACAACGCCAAGCACGGGACAGGGACCTGGATCTTGGAAGTGGTTAACGCCTCTCTGAGGGATGGCCAGGTACCTGCCCCTTTGAAGGAGGTGGTAGTCCGACCGGTCCTGAAGAAGGCGTCACTGGATCCAGAGATGTCCACTAATTATAGAGCAGTGGCCAACATCCCATTTTTGGGCAAGGTGTTGGAGCAGGTGGTGGCGGGACAACTCCAAGCACTCTTGGATGCAGCTGATTATCTGGACCCATTTCAGTCCGGCTTCAGACCCAGGTACGGTACTGAATCTGCCTTGGTCGCCCTGTACGATGACCTGTGCAGGGAGAAAGACAGGGGGAGTGCGTCCCTGTTGGTTCTCCTGGACCTCTCAGCGGCTTTCGATACCATCGACCATGTTATCCT